>NC_091157.1:54789141-54819929 GCF_040958095.1 Procambarus clarkii
GGAGAAGGAAAAGGTCTCCGGCGACGATGGCTGCCACCAGAAGAAAACCAAGTCTGTCCGCTTCTAAGAAAATATCATCAGTCAGATGCACGTCCTCGAGGACTGGGCATACGAGAGTTGGGTGTTTAGGAAAGAGGGAAAGAACTCTTGCTCCGCAAGAGCAGAGCTGAACCCCCTCAAGCACAACTAGGTGAGTACACACATTATATCCTCACTGCAACCATCTTCACTACACACACTATTCTGTAACCATCTTCACTCCACACACTATACTGTAACCATCTTCACTCCACACACTATACTATAACCATCTTCACTCCACACACTATAATGTAACCATCTTTACAACACACACTATACTGTTACCATCTTCACAACACACACTATACTGTTACCATCTTCACAACACACACTGTTCTGTAACTATCTTCACAACACAAACTATAATGTAACAATCTTCAATTCACACACTATACTGTAACCATCTTCACAACACACACTATAACGTAACCATCTTCACTACACTGTATCCATCTTCACAATACACATTATAATGTAACCATCCTTACTACACACACTATACTGTAACCATCTTCACAACACACACACTATAATGTAACCATCTTCACTACACACACTATACTGTAACCATCTTCACAACACACACTATAATGTAACCATCTTCACTACATACACAATACTGTAACCGTCTTCACACAATACTGTAACCATCTTCACTACACACACACACACACACTATACTGTAACTATCTTCACAGTAACCATCTTCACTACACACTATCATCACTACACACACTATACTGTAACTCTTCACTACACACTATCTTCATAGTAACCATCTTCACTACACTCTATCATCACTGCACACTATTTTCATTACACACTATTTTTTACTGTAACCATCTTCACTACACACTATCTTCACTGTAACCATCTTAACTACACACAAAAACTTCACAATAATCATTTTCAGTACACACAATATCTTCATTGTAATCATCTTTATTATACCATAGTTTCATCACTGTAACTTTACAACATACTACGCACTATCGCACTATCTTCACCACAGTAATCGTCTTAACTAATGACAACCCTCATCATTGTAACCGTACTTACTTCACACAACCTGAAACACTGTAACCATCTATACTGTAACGACCAGCCTCGTAACTGTAGCCATCTTCCATAAATACTTAAATTTTCATCACCACCACCACAGAACACCCACCACCATCACTACACATCACCACCACACAACACCTACCGTCACTACAGAACACCACCACACAACAACTATCCTGACTACACATCACCACCACACAACACCTACCGTCACTACACATCACCACCACACAACACCTATCATCACTACACATTACCACCACACAATACCTACCATCACTACACATCACCACCAAACAACACCCACCTTCACTACACATCACCACCACACAGCACCTACCGTCACTACACATCACCACCACACAACACCTACCGTTACTACACATCACCACCACACAACACCTACAATCACGACATATGATCATCCGAGAGTAGAAATTATCCAAACACTAAACACCACAAGCTAATGTGAACAGGACATCATTAGCACCATATGGGAAGTTACCAAACAAAAGAACGTCATTTAAAAATCTAAAATAAGAGGATTCTAAATCCACACATACTACATATGTGAGACCATTACCTGAGTATGCAGCGACAGCTGGGAACCCACACCTTATGAAGCATAAAAAAAACTTGGAAAAATGGTCGAAATTTTGCCACAGGATTAATTCCACAATTAAGAGTCTTCAGCTTCGAGTCAAAGACTTGTTGAAAAAGAGAGAGAGAGAGAGAGAGAGAGAGAGAGAGAGAGAGAGAGAGAGAGAGAGAGAGAGAGAGAGAGGAGAGAGAGAGAGAGTATGATGTGAGTACATTACTACTGGGCATCGCACTTAATAGACCAGTCGAACTATTAGCATGACTATAATTCTTGCATCTGGTATATTATTACTAGAAGTATTCTTTAGGTTCTTGATAGTGTGAAGCGGCCTGGTCAGTATGGAGAAGGAAAAGGTCTCCGGCGACGATGGCTGCCACCAGAAGAAAACCAAGTCTGTCCGCTTCTAAGAAAATATCATCAGTCAGATGCACGTCCTCGAGGACTGGGCATACGAGAGTTGGGTGTTTAGGAAAGAGGGAAAGAACTCTTGCTCCGCAAGAGCAGAGCTGAACCCCCTCAAGCATAACTAGGTGAGTACACACATTATATCCTCACTGCAACCATCTTCACTACACACACTATTCTGTAACCATCTTCACTCCACACACTATACTGTAACCATCTTCACTCACACACTATACTATAACCATCTTCACTCCACACACTATAATGTAACCATCTTTACAACACACACTATACTGTTACCATCTTCACAACACACACTATACTGTTACCATCTTCACAACACACACTGTTCTGTAACTATCTTCACAACACAAACTATAATGTAACAATCTTCAATTCACACACTATACTGTAACCATCTTCACAACACACACTATAACGTAACCATCTTCACTACACTGTATCCATCTTCACAATACACATTATAATGTAACCATCCTTACTACACACACTATACTGTAACCATCTTCACAACACACACACTATAATGTAACCATCTTCACTACACACACTATACTGTAACCATCTTCACAACACACACTATAATGTAACCATCTTCACTACATACACAATACTGTAACCGTCTTCACACAATACTGTAACCATCTTCACTACACCACACACACACACACATACTGTAACTATCTTCACAGTAACCATCTTCACTACACACTATCATCACTACACACACTATACTGTAACTCTTCACTACACACTATCTTCATAGTAACCATCTTCACTACACTCTATCATCACTGCACACTATTTTCATTACACACTATTTTTACTGTAACCATCTTCACTACACACTATCTTCACTGTAACCATCTTAACTACACACAAAACTTCACAATAATCATTTTCAGTACACACAATATCTTCATTGTAATCATCTTTATTATACCATAGTTTCATCACTGTAACTTTACAACATACTACGCACTATCGCACTATCTTCACCACAGTAATCGTCTTAACTAATGACAACCCTCATCATTGTAACCGTACTTACTTCACACAACCTGAAACACTGTAACCATCTATACTGTAACGACCAGCCTCGTAACTGTAGCCATCTTCCATAAATACTTAAATTTTCATCATCCACCACCACCACAGAACACCCACCACCATCACTACACATCACCACACAACACCTACCGTCACTACAGAACACCACCACACAACAACTATCCTGACTACACATCACCACCACACACACTACCGTCACTACACTCACCACCACACAACACCTATCATCACTACACATTACCACCACACAATACCTACCATCACTACACATCACCACCAAACAACACCCACCTTCACTACACATCACCACCACACAGCACCTACCGTCACTACACATCACCACCACACAACACCTACCGTTACTACACATCACCACCACACAACACCTACAATCACGACATATGATCATCCGAGAGTAGAAATTATCCAAACACTAAACACCACAAGCTAATGTGAACAGGACATCATTAGCACCATATGGGAAGTTACCAAACAAAAGAACGTCATTTAAAAATCTAAAATAAGAGGATTCTAAATCCACACATACTACATATGTGAGACCATTACCTGAGTATGCAGCGACAGCTGGGAACCCACACCTTATGAAGCATAAAAAAAACTTGGAAAAATGGTCGAAATTTTGCCACAGGATTAATTCCACAATTAAGAGTCTTCAGCTTCGAGTCAAAGACTTGTTGAAAAAGAGAAAGAGAGAGAGAGAGAGAGAGAGGAGAGGAGAGAGAGAGAGGAAGAGAGAGAGAGAGAGAGAGAGAGAGAGAGAGAGAGAGAGAGAGAGAGAGAGAGAGAGAGAGAGAGAGAGAGAGAGAGAGAGAGAGAAGAGGAGGAGAGAGAGAGAGAGAGAGAGGAGAGTATGATGTGAGTACATTACTACTGGGCATCGCACTTAATAGACCAGTCGAACTATTAGCATGACTATAATTCTTGCATCTGGTATATTATTACTAGAAGTATTCTTTAGGTTCTTGATAGTGTGAAGCGGCCTGGTCAGTATGGAGAAGGAAAAGGTCTCCGGCGACGATGGCTGCCACCAGAAGAAAACCAAGTCTGTCCGCTTCTAAGAAAATATCATCAGTCAGATGCACGTCCTCGAGGACTGGGCATACGAGAGTTGGGTGTTTAGGAAAGAGGGAAAGAACTCTTGCTCCGCAAGAGCAGAGCTGAACCCCCTCAAGCACAACTAGGTGAGTACACACATTATATCCTCACTGCAACCATCTTCACTACACACACTATTCTGTAACCATCTTCACTCCACACACTATACTGTAACCATCTTCACTCCACACACTATACTATAACCATCTTCACTCCACACACTATAATGTAACCATCTTTACAACACACACTATACTGTTACCATCTTCACAACACACACTATACTGTTACCATCTTCACAACACACACTGTTCTGTAACTATCTTCACAACACAAACTATAATGTAACAATCTTCAATTCACACACTATACTGTAACCATCTTCACAACACACACTATAACGTAACCATCTTCACTACACTGTATCCATCTTCACAATACACATTATAATGTAACCATCCTTACTACACACACTATACTGTAACCATCTTCACAACACACACACTATAATGTAACCATCTTCACTACACACACTATACTGTAACCATCTTCACAACACACACTATAATGTAACCATCTTCACTACATACACAATACTGTAACCGTCTTCACACAATACTGTAACCATCTTCACTACACACACACACACACACACTATACTGTAACTATCTTCACAGTAACCATCTTCACTACACACTATCATCACTACACACACTATACTGTAACTCTTCACTACACACTATCTTCATAGTAACCATCTTCACTACACTCTATCATCACTGCACACTATTTTCATTACACACTATTTTTTACTGTAACCATCTTCACTACACACTATCTTCACTGTAACCATCTTAACTACACACAAAAACTTCACAATAATCATTTTCAGTACACACAATATCTTCATTGTAATCATCTTTATTATACCATAGTTTCATCACTGTAACTTTACAACATACTACGCACTATCGCACTATCTTCACCACAGTAATCGTCTTAACTAATGACAACCCTCATCATTGTAACCGTACTTACTTCACACAACCTGAAACACTGTAACCATCTATACTGTAACGACCAGCCTCGTAACTGTAGCCATCTTCCATAAATACTTAAATTTTCATCACCACCACCACAGAACACCCACCACCATCACTACACATCACCACCACACAACACCTACCGTCACTACAGAACACCACCACACAACAACTATCCTGACTACACATCACCACCACACAACACCTACCGTCACTACACATCACCACCACACAACACCTATCATCACTACACATTACCACCACACAATACCTACCATCACTACACATCACCACCAAACAACACCCACCTTCACTACACATCACCACCACACAGCACCTACCGTCACTACACATCACCACCACACAACACCTACCGTTACTACACATCACCACCACACAACACCTACAATCACGACATATGATCATCCGAGAGTAGAAATTATCCAAACACTAAACACCACAAGCTAATGTGAACAGGACATCATTAGCACCATATGGGAAGTTACCAAACAAAAGAACGTCATTTAAAAATCTAAAATAAGAGGATTCTAAATCCACACATACTACATATGTGAGACCATTACCTGAGTATGCAGCGACAGCTGGGAACCCACACCTTATGAAGCATAAAAAAAACTTGGAAAAATGGTCGAAATTTTGCCACAGGATTAATTCCACAATTAAGAGTCTTCAGCTTCGAGTCAAAGACTTGTTGAAAAAGAGAAAGAGAGAGAGAGAGAGAGAGAGAGAGAGAGAGAGAGAGAGAGAGAGAGAGAGAGAGAGGAGAGAGAGAGAGAGAGAGAGAGAGAGAGAGAGAGAGAGAGAGAGAGAGAGAGAGAGAGAGAGAGAGAGAGAGAGAGAGAGAGGAGAGAGAGAGAGAGAGAGAGAGAGAGAGAGAGAGAGAGAGAGAGAGAGAAGAGAGAGAGAGGAGAGAGAGAGAGAGAGAGAGAGAGAGAGAGAGAGAGAGAGAGAGAGAGAGAGAGAGGAGAGGAGAGAGAGAGGAGAGAGAGAGAGAGAGGAGAGAGAGAGAGAGAGAGGAGAGAGAGAGAGAGAGAGAGAGAGAGAGAGAGAGAGAGAGAGAGAGAGAGAGAGAGAGAGAGAGAGAGAGAGAGAGAGAGAGAGAGAGAGGAGAGAGAGAGAGAGAGAGAGAGAGAGAGGAGAGAGAGAGAGAGGAGGAGAGAGAGAGAGGAGAGAGAGAGAGAGAGAGAGAGGAGAGAGAGAGAGAGAGAGAGAGAGAGAAGAGAGAGAGAGAGAGGAGAGAGAGAGAGAGAGAGAGAGAGAGAGAGAGATGAGAGAGAGAGAGAGAGAGAGAGAGAGAGAGAGAGTATGATGTGAGTACATTACTACTGGGCATCGCACTTAATAGACCAGTCGAACTATTAGCATGACTATAATTCTTGCATCTGGTATATTATTACTAGAAGTATTCTTTAGGTTCTTGATAGTGTGAAGCGGCCTGGTCAGTATGGAGAAGGAAAAGGTCTCCGGCGACGATGGCTGCCACCAGAAGAAAACCAAGTCTGTCCGCTTCTAAGAAAATATCATCAGTCAGATGCACGTCCTCGAGGACTGGGCATACGAGAGTTGGGTGTTTAGGAAAGAGGGAAAGAACTCTTGCTCCGCAAGAGCAGAGCTGAACCCCCTCAAGCACAACTAGGTGAGTACACACATTATATCCTCACTGCAACCATCTTCACTACACACACTATTCTGTAACCATCTTCACTCCACACACTATACTGTAACCATCTTCACTCCACACACTATACTATAACCATCTTCACTCCACACACTATAATGTAACCATCTTTACAACACACACTATACTGTTACCATCTTCACAACACACACTATACTGTTACCATCTTCACAACACACACTGTTCTGTAACTATCTTCACAACACAAACTATAATGTAACAATCTTCAATTCACACACTATACTGTAACCATCTTCACAACACACACTATAACGTAACCATCTTCACTACACTGTATCCATCTTCACAATACACATTATAATGTAACCATCCTTACTACACACACTATACTGTAACCATCTTCACAACACACACACTATAATGTAACCATCTTCACTACACACACTATACTGTAACCATCTTCACAACACACACTATAATGTAACCATCTTCACTACATACACAATACTGTAACCGTCTTCACACAATACTGTAACCATCTTCACTACACACACACACACACACACTATACTGTAACTATCTTCACAGTAACCATCTTCACTACACACTATCATCACTACACACACTATACTGTAACTCTTCACTACACACTATCTTCATAGTAACCATCTTCACTACACTCTATCATCACTGCACACTATTTTCATTACACACTATTTTTTACTGTAACCATCTTCACTACACACTATCTTCACTGTAACCATCTTAACTACACACAAAAACTTCACAATAATCATTTTCAGTACACACAATATCTTCATTGTAATCATCTTTATTATACCATAGTTTCATCACTGTAACTTTACAACATACTACGCACTATCGCACTATCTTCACCACAGTAATCGTCTTAACTAATGACAACCCTCATCATTGTAACCGTACTTACTTCACACAACCTGAAACACTGTAACCATCTATACTGTAACGACCAGCCTCGTAACTGTAGCCATCTTCCATAAATACTTAAATTTTCATCACCACCACCACAGAACACCCACCACCATCACTACACATCACCACCACACAACACCTACCGTCACTACAGAACACCACCACACAACAACTATCCTGACTACACATCACCACCACACAACACCTACCGTCACTACACATCACCACCACACAACACCTATCATCACTACACATTACCACCACACAATACCTACCATCACTACACATCACCACCAAACAACACCCACCTTCACTACACATCACCACCACACAGCACCTACCGTCACTACACATCACCACCACACAACACCTACCGTTACTACATCACCACCACACAACACCTACAATCACGACATATGATCATCCGAGAGTAGAAATTATCCAAACACTAAACACCACAAGCTAATGTGAACAGGACATCATTAGCACCATATGGGAAGTTACCAAACAAAAGAACGTCATTTAAAAATCTAAAATAAGAGGATTCTAAATCCACACATACTACATATGTGAGACCATTACCTGAGTATGCAGCGACAGCTGGGAACCCACACCTTATGAAGCATAAAAAAAACTTGGAAAAATGGTCGAAATTTTGCCACAGGATTAATTCCACAATTAAGAGTCTTCAGCTTCGAGTCAAAGACTTGTTGAAAAAGAGAAAGAGAGAGAGAGAGAGAGAGAGAGAGAGAGAGAGAGAGAGAGAGAGAGAGAGAGAGAGAGAGAGAGAGAGAGAGAGAGAGAGAGAGAGAGAGAGAGAAGAGAGAGAGAGAGAGAGAGAGAGAGAGAGAGAGAGAGAGAGAGAGAGAGAGAGAGAGAGAGAGAGAGAGAGAGTATGATGTGAGTACATTACTACTGGGCATCGCACTTAATAGACCAGTCGAACTATTAGCATGACTATAATTCTTGCATCTGGTATATTATTACTAGAAGTATTCTTTAGGTTCTTGATAGTGTGAAGCGGCCTGGTCAGTATGGAGAAGGAAAAGGTCTCCGGCGACGATGGCTGCCACCAGAAGAAAACCAAGTCTGTCCGCTTCTAAGAAAATATCATCAGTCAGATGCACGTCCTCGAGGACTGGGCATACGAGAGTTGGGTGTTTAGGAAAGAGGGAAAGAACTCTTGCTCCGCAAGAGCAGAGCTGAACCCCCTCAAGCACAACTAGGTGAGTACACACATTATATCCTCACTGCAACCATCTTCACTACACACACTATTCTGTAACCATCTTCACTCCACACACTATACTGTAACCATCTTCACTCCACACACTATACTATAACCATCTTCACTCCACACACTATAATGTAACCATCTTTACAACACACACTATACTGTTACCATCTTCACAACACACACTATACTGTTACCATCTTCACAACACACACTGTTCTGTAACTATCTTCACAACACAAACTATAATGTAACAATCTTCAATTCACACACTATACTGTAACCATCTTCACAACACACACTATAACGTAACCATCTTCACTACACTGTATCCATCTTCACAATACACATTATAATGTAACCATCCTTACTACACACACTATACTGTAACCATCTTCACAACACACACACTATAATGTAACCATCTTCACTACACACACTATACTGTAACCATCTTCACAACACACACTATAATGTAACCATCTTCACTACATACACAATACTGTAACCGTCTTCACACAATACTGTAACCATCTTCACTACACACACACACACACACACACTATACTGTAACTATCTTCACAGTAACCATCTTCACTACACACTATCATCACTACACACACTATACTGTAACTCTTCACTACACACTATCTTCATAGTAACCATCTTCACTACACTCTATCATCACTGCACACTATTTTCATTACACACTATTTTTTACTGTAACCATCTTCACTACACACTATCTTCACTGTAACCATCTTAACTACACACAAAAACTTCACAATAATCATTTTCAGTACACACAATATCTTCATTGTAATCATCTTTATTATACCATAGTTTCATCACTGTAACTTTACAACATACTACGCACTATCGCACTATCTTCACCACAGTAATCGTCTTAACTAATGACAACCCTCATCATTGTAACCGTACTTACTTCACACAACCTGAAACACTGTAACCATCTATACTGTAACGACCAGCCTCGTAACTGTAGCCATCTTCCATAAATACTTAAATTTTCATCACCACCACCACAGAACACCCACCACCATCACTACACATCACCACCACACAACACCTACCGTCACTACAGAACACCACCACACAACAACTATCCTGACTACACATCACCACCACACAACACCTACCGTCACTACACATCACCACCACACAACACCTATCATCACTACACATTACCACCACACAATACCTACCATCACTACACATCACCACCAAACAACACCCACCTTCACTACACATCACCACCACACAGCACCTACCGTCACTACACATCACCACACAACACCTACCGTTACTACACATCACCACCACACAACACCTACAATCACGACATATGATCATCCGAGAGTAGAAATTATCCAAACACTAAACACCACAAGCTAATGTGAACAGGACATCATTAGCACCATATGGGAAGTTACCAAACAAAAGAACGTCATTTAAAAATCTAAAATAAGAGGATTCTAAATCCACACATACTACATATGTGAGACCATTACCTGAGTATGCAGCGACAGCTGGGAACCCACACCTTATGAAGCATAAAAAAAACTTGGAAAAATGGTCGAAATTTTGCCACAGGATTAATTCCACAATTAAGAGTCTTCAGCTTCGAGTCAAAGACTTGTTGAAAAAGAGAAAGAGAGAGAGAGAGAGAGAGAGAGAGAGAGAGAGAGAGAGAGAGAGAGAGAGAGAGAGAGAGAGAGAGAGAGAGAAGAGAGAGAGAGAGAGAGAGAGAGAGAGAGAGAGAGAGAGAGAGAGAGAGAGAGAGAGAGAGTATGATGTGAGTACATTACTACTGGGCATCGCACTTAATAGACCAGTCGAACTATTAGCATGACTATAATTCTTGCATCTGGTATATTATTACTAGAAGTATTCTTTAGGTTCTTGATAGTGTGAAGCGGCCTGGTCAGTATGGAGAAGGAAAAGGTCTCCGGCGACGATGGCTGCCACCAGAAGAAAACCAAGTCTGTCCGCTTCTAAGAAAATATCATCAGTCAGATGCACGTCCTCGAGGACTGGGCATACGAGAGTTGGGTGTTTAGGAAAGAGGGAAAGAACTCTTGCTCCGCAAGAGCAGAGCTGAACCCCCTCAAGCACAACTAGGTGAGTACACACATTATATCCTCACTGCAACCATCTTCACTACACACACTATTCTGTAACCATCTTCACTCCACACACTATACTGTAACCATCTTCACTCCACACACTATACTATAACCATCTTCACTCCACACACTATAATGTAACCATCTTTACAACACACACTATACTGTTACCATCTTCACAACACACACTATACTGTTACCATCTTCACAACACACACTGTTCTGTAACTATCTTCACAACACAAACTATAATGTAACAATCTTCAATTCACACACTATACTGTAACCATCTTCACAACACACACTATAACGTAACCATCTTCACTACACTGTATCCATCTTCACAATACACATTATAATGTAACCATCCTTACTACACACACTATACTGTAACCATCTTCACAACACACACACTATAATGTAACCATCTTCACTACACACACTATACTGTAACCATCTTCACAACACACACTATAATGTAACCATCTTCACTACATACACAATACTGTAACCGTCTTCACACAATACTGTAACCATCTTCACTACACACACACACACACACACTATACTGTAACTATCTTCACAGTAACCATCTTCACTACACACTATCATCACTACACACACTATACTGTAACTCTTCACTACACACTATCTTCATAGTAACCATCTTCACTACACTCTATCATCACTGCACACTATTTTCATTACACACTATTTTTTACTGTAACCATCTTCACTACACACTATCTTCACTGTAACCATCTTAACTACACACAAAAACTTCACAATAATCATTTTCAGTACACACAATATCTTCATTGTAATCATCTTTATTATACCATAGTTTCATCACTGTAACTTTACAACATACTACGCACTATCGCACTATCTTCACCACAGTAATCGTCTTAACTAATGACAACCCTCATCATTGTAACCGTACTTACTTCACACAACCTGAAACACTGTAACCATCTATACTGTAACGACCAGCCTCGTAACTGTAGCCATCTTCCATAAATACTTAAATTTTCATCACCACCACCACAGAACACCCACCACCATCACTACACATCACCACCACACAACACCTACCGTCACTACAGAACACCACCACACAACAACTATCCTGACTACACATCACCACCACACAACACCTACCGTCACTACACATCACCACCACACAACACCTATCATCACTACACATTACCACCACACAATACCTACCATCACTACACATCACCACCAAACAACACCCACCTTCACTACACATCACCACCACACAGCACCTACCGTCACTACACATCACCACCACACAACACCTACCGTTACTACACATCACCACCACACAACACCTACAATCACGACATATGATCATCCGAGAGTAGAAATTATCCAAACACTAAACACCACAAGCTAATGTGAACAGGACATCATTAGCACCATATGGGAAGTTACCAAACAAAAGAACGTCATTTAAAAATCTAAAATAAGAGGATTCTAAATCCACACATACTACATATGTGAGACCATTACCTGAGTATGCAGCGACAGCTGGGAACCCACACCTTATGAAGCATAAAAAAAACTTGGAAAAATGGTCGAAATTTTGCCACAGGATTAATTCCACAATTAAGAGTCTTCAGCTTCGAGTCAAAGACTTGTTGAAAAAGAGAAAGAGAGAGAGAGAGAGAGAGAGAGAGAGAGAGAGAGAGAGAGAGAGAGAGAGAGAGAGAGAGAGAGAGAGAGAGAGAGAGAGAGAGAGAGAGAGAGAGAGAGAGAGAGAGAGAGAGAGAGAGAGAGAGAGAGAGAGAGAGAGAGAGAGAGAGAGAGAGAGAGAGAGAGAGAGAGAGAGAGAGAGAGTATGATGTGAGTACATTACTACTGGGCATCGCACTTAATAGACCAGTCGAACTATTAGCATGACTATAATTCTTGCATCTGGTATATTATTACTAGAAGTATTCTTTAGGTTCTTGATAGTGTGAAGCGGCCTGGTCAGTATGGAGAAGGAAAAGGTCTCCGGCGACGATGGCTGCCACCAGAAGAAAACCAAGTCTGTCCGCTTCTAAGAAAATATCATCAGTCAGATGCACGTCCTCGAGGACTGGGCATACGAGAGTTGGGTGTTTAGGAAAGAGGGAAAGAACTCTTGCTCCGCAAGAGCAGAGCTGAACCCCCTCAAGCACAACTAGGTGAGTACACACATTATATCCTCACTGCAACCATCTTCACTACACACACTATTCTGTAACCATCTTCACTCCACACACTATACTGTAACCATCTTCACTCCACACACTATACTATAACCATCTTCACTCCACACACTAATGTAACCATCTTTACAACACACACTATACTGTTACCATCTTCACAACACACACTATACTGTTACCATCTTCACAACACACACTGTTCTGTAACTATCTTCACAACACAAACTATAATGTAACAATCTTCAATTCACACACTATACTGTAACCATCTTCACAACACACACTATAACGTAACCATCTTCACTACACTGTATCCATCTTCACAATACACATTATAATGTAACCATCCTTACTACACACACTATACTGTAACCATCTTCACAACACACACACTATAATGTAACCATCTTCACTACACACACTATACTGTAACCATCTTCACAACACACACTATAATGTAACCATCTTCACTACATACACAATACTGTAACCGTCTTCACACAATACTGTAACCATCTTCACTACACACACACACACACACACACTATACTGTAACTATCTTCACAGTAACCATCTTCACTACACACTATCATCACTACACACACTATACTGTAACTCTTCACTACACACTATCTTCATAGTAACCATCTTCACTACACTCTATCATCACTGCACACTATTTTCATTACACACTATTTTTTACTGTAACCATCTTCACTACACACTATCTTCACTGTAACCATCTTAACTACACACAAAAACTTCACAATAATCATTTTCAGTACACACAATATCTTCATTGTAATCATCTTTATTATACCATAGTTTCATCACTGTAACTTTACAACATACTACGCACTATCGCACTATCTTCACCACAGTAATCGTCTTAACTAATGACAACCCTCATCATTGTAACCGTACTTACTTCACACAACCTGAAACACTGTAACCATCTATACTGTAACGACCAGCCTCGTAACTGTAGCCATCTTCCATAAATACTTAAATTTTCATCACCACCACCACAGAACACCCACCACCATCACTACACATCACCACCACACAACACCTACCGTCACTACAGAACACCACCACACAACAACTATCCTGACTACACATCACCACCACACAACACCTACCGTCACTACACATCACCACCACACAACACCTATCATCACTACACATTACCACCACACAATACCTACCATCACTACACATCACCACCAAACAACACCCACCTTCACTACACATCACCACCACACAGCACCTACCGTCACTACACATCACCACCACACAACACCTACCGTTACTACACATCACCACCACACAACACCTACAATCACGACATATGATCATCCGAGAGTAGAAATTATCCAAACACTAAACACCACAAGCTAATGTGAACAGGACATCATTAGCACCATATGGGAAGTTACCAAACAAAAGAACGTCATTTAAAAATCTAAAATAAGAGGATTCTAAATCCACACATACTACATATGTGAGACCATTACCTGAGTATGCAGCGACAGCTGGGAACCCACACCTTATGAAGCAAAAAAAAACTTGGAAAAATGGTCGAAATTTTGCCACAGGATTAATTCCACAATTAAGAGTCTTCAGCTTCGAGTCAAAGACTTGTTTAGAGTAGAGAGAGAGAGAGAGAGAAGAGAGAGAGAGAGAGAGAGAGAGAGAGAGAGAGAGAGAGAGAGAGAGAGAGAGAGAGAGAGAGAGAGAGAGAGAGAGAGAGAGAGAGAGAGAGAGAGAGAGAGAGAGAGAGAGAGAGAGAGAGAGAGAGAGAGAGAGAGAGAGAGAGAGAGAGAGAGAGAGAGAGAGAGAGAGAGAGAGAGAGAGAGAGAGAGAGAGAGAGAGAGAGAGAGAGAGAGAGAGAGAGAGGAGAGAGAGAGAGAGAGAGAGAGAGAGAGAGAGAGAGAGAGAGAGAGAGAGAGAGAGAGAGAGAGAGAGAGAGAGAGAGAGAGAGAGAGAGAGAGAGAGAGAGAGAGAGAGAGAGAGAGAGAGAGAGAGAGAGAGAGAGAGAGAGAGAGAGAGAGAGAGAGAGAGAGAGAGAGAGAGAGAGAGAGAGAGTATGATGTGAGTACATTACTACTGGGCATCGCACTTCATAGACCAGTCGAACTATTAGCATGACTATAATTCTTGCATCTGGTATATTATTACTAGAAGTATTCTTTAGGTTCTTGATAGTGTGAAGCGGCCTGGTCAGTATGGAGAAGGAAAAGGTCTCCGGCGACGATGGCTGCCACCAGAAGAAAACCAAGTCTGTCCGCTTCTAAGAAAATATCATCAGTCAGATGCACGTCCTCGAGGACTGGGCATACGAGAGTTGGGTGTTTAGGAAAGAGGGAAAGAACTCTTGCTCCGCAAGAGCAGAGCTGAACCCCCTCAAGCACAACTAGGTGAGTACACACATTATATCCTCACTGCAACCATCTTCACTACACACACTATTCTGTAACCATCTTCACTCCACACACTATACAGTAACCATCTTCACTCCACACACTATACTATAACCATCTTCACTCCACACACTATAATGTAACCATCTTTACAACACACACTATACTGTTACCATCTTCACAACACACACTATACTGTTACCATCTTCACAACACACACTGTTCTGTAACTATCTTCACAACACAAACTATAATGTAACAATCTTCAATTCACACACTATACTGTAACCATCTTCACAACACACACTATAACGTAACCATCTTCACTACACTGTATCCATCTTCACAATACACATTATAATGTAACCATCCTTACTACACACACTATACTGTAACCATCTTCACAACACACACACTATAATGTAACCATCTTCACTACACACACTATACTGTAACCATCTTCACAACACACACTATAATGTAACCATCTTCACTACATACACAATACTGTAACCGTCTTCACACAATACTGTAACCATCTTCACTACACACACACACACACACACTATACTGTAACTATCTTCACAGTAACCATCTTCACTACACACTATCATCACTACACACACTATACTGTAACTCTTCACTACACACTATCTTCATAGTAACCATCTTCACTACACTCTATCATCACTGCACACTATTTTCATTACACACTATTTTTTACTGTAACCATCTTCACTACACACTATCAGTAGTAGGGATGGCAACGCACAGACGATTTTTTTGGGGGGGGAAAAATCGTCTGTGTGAGCCATGGTTTTCAGGGTTTTCAGGTCAAAAATCGTCTGTGTGAGCCATGGTTTTCAGATTCCAATATCGTCTGTGTGAGCCAAAGTTTTCAGGTTCCAATATCTCGCGTGTGAGCCAGGGTTTTCAGGTAAATTTGTGTCACAGATTTTAGAAGTATGGAATTCTTATGAGAAAATAATTTCCGAGACTTAGAAGTTTGTTAAGGCCTTATGGGAGAAATTCAAATATCGTGTGTAGCACTTTAGGGATTCCAGGAGAACTCTACGGACATGTTTTACATGTTTTCAACTTAGAAAAATCGTCTATGTAAGCCTTAGTTATTCATATAAATTTAGAAAATCACCTGTGTAAGTCATCGTTTTCAGGGTTTCGTACATCACACCCCTCTCCCTCCCCCTTACCTCGCAATCTCTCGCGTCACCTTTATTTACCTTACGCCCGGCCAGCCAGACCTCTTATCTTATCTTCTCCATAATAATATCTGGACCGTCCCTCCTCTCTCTCTCTCTCCATTTCATTCAGTTCAACTATTTTCCAACATCGTATGTTTGCTCCTTTTCATTAAGCAAGTCAGTTTTACACAAATAAATCATGTTAGTAAGCATGTTCTAGCTCACGTTCCCCCACCTTAGTCCCCTGTCGTATAATGAATACTATCATTCCAATCCCTCTAAAATTTAAAAATAATCATATTTCAAATGTAGTTCAATACAGTAATTTAGTTACCAAGCTCCAGCGCTTGTCCTCCGCCTTAGCTCTCTCTCGTATCTTCGTTAGTATCAGTCCAATTTCCCTGAAATTTTTACCCTCTGTATTTCGGGCACCGTAAATAAGATCAAAACAGTTACAAAGCTCCAGCGCTTGTCCTCCGCCTTAGCTCTCTCTCGTATCTTCGTTAGTATCAGTCCAATTTCCCTGAAATTTCTACCCTCTGTATTTCAGGCACCGTAAATAAGATCAAAACAGTTACCAAGCTCCAGCGCTTGTCCCCCACCTTATTTCGTTTTATACAAGATCGTTAGTAACAGTCCAATTTCCCTTAAATTTTTACCCTCTGTATTTCAGACACCGTAAATAAAATCAAGTCAGTTATCGAGCTCCAGCTCTCGTCCCCGCCTTAGTTCTCCTTCGTATCTTTGTAAATAACCCATCAATTTCCCTAAAATTTAAAGCAGACATACTTCAAAGTTAGTAAATAAAATCAAGTCAGTTATCGAGCTCCAGCTCTCGTCCCCGCCTTAGTTCTCTTTCATATCTTTGTAAATAAACCATCAATTTCCCTGAAATTTTTACCCGCTGTATTTCAGACATAGTAAATATGAAGTAAACAATTATAAAACTCTAGCTCTTGTCCTCTGTCCAAGCTCACTTTGTAAAATCATTACTCTCAGTCCAAATCACCCAACTACATTTTCAGACATAGTAAATAAAAACCAGTTCAGTTATCAAGTTTCAACTCTTGTGCCCCAGCTTAGTTCATTTGTACAAGTTCTTTATTTTCCAACTAAATCACCCTGAGATTTAAGATCACCGTATTTCTAACGTAGTAAAATTAATCGGGGCATTAACCAAGCTCCATTTCCTCAGCCTTAGATCATCAGACATAAATATATTCGATCAAGTCCCTCTCCAGCCTATCTGTTTATCAGAGTATTTACTTTACCCTTCTCATCCCCAACGTATCAAAACCTTCAATAATCATACTGTATTTGCATATTTTCTCTATATTCAGCTGTGTTCTTCGTATTCTCATCCATGTTCACTCCATGTTCTTCAAATGTTCACAGTCCCATTCATTTCATATTTCACAAGTATCTCCATTTTTTCTGTAATCTTTCTCCTAGTCTCATTACTTTCTCTACAAATTCTAGTCATATTTTCTATGTTTCCATGTTCATCACATGTTCTCTTTACAACTTTTATACTCAATATTCATGCTAACTTCCATATTTTGTGTCTTTGCAATATTCATGTTCCTCTACAAGTTCATGTTCCTCACAAGATCACTTCGTTTTTTCACCTTCACTTACATGTTTTCTACATTCTTTGTCATATTCTCCATGTTCTTCACAAGTCCATTGTTCATTCTTTGTATTCCCTATTCTCTCTTATCATGTTTTCATGTTCTCTGTAAGTTCATATTCCCAGCATGTTCACTGTATTCATCAACTTTTCTTACATGTATTCTTTGCCATGTTCCCCATATGTTCTCTGGGTTTTTCCCCTTACATGTTATTTAACGTTCCTTAACTAAAAAATCTTTCGCCAATCAACTAAAAACATAGTCACTTTCGTCATTTCTCAAACTAAACTTATTATCCAGTCAACTAAAAATAGTCAGAAATAGCCTCGTTCAACACTGTTCTTAACTAAAACAACCTTTCTCTTAGCTGAAAATTGTCAAAGGAAACTTCTTTCAGCACTTTCTTAACAGCCGCTATGTTTCATCAAGAAAAAATTGTCAAAGGAAACTTTCCAAAACTGTTCATAACTAGCTTTTATACATCGTCAATCAACTAAATAATAACTTTCATCAAGTAAGAAAAAATTGTCAAAGGAAACTTTCCAAAACTGTTCATAACTAAACTTATTCCCTAGTCAACAGAAAATAACCGTGTTCTTCATGTTTCATTGTCATTTCATAACTAAAATTATCCGCCAATCATCAGAAAAAGTCATGTTCATCATGTTTTGTCTTTTGCTCAACTAAAAGTATTCATCGGTCAACTAAAAATAGTTAGTTCATCATGTTTCCTTGTCATTTCTTAACTGAAATATCACTTCTCTCATCTGAAAATAGTCAGGATTAATCTCTTTCAACACCGTTCTTAACTAAAACAACCTTTCGCTTAGCTAAAAATTGTCAAAGGAAACTTCTTTCAGCACTGTTCATAACTAACTTTATCCATCGTCAAGTAAGAAAATATAGTCAAAGATATCTATCATCGTCGTTCTTAACCACTGCACTGCGCAAAGCGCCTTTAGGCGCTCAGAGAGCTGTGCTTTTTGTTTTTTAATTTGGCTATATTTTAATGTTTTTTAATGTTTTCATTACTATTTGTGTTTTGAAATGGAAATAGTTGACTTTGGAAACATTTTGACATTAAATTTACCTGAACATTTGTAAAAATAACAAAAATGTGTCCTTGACAATTGCACCAAGACGTTTTTGCCGAAAATAGGTGAGCAGTGCAAGGGTTAACTGACATTTATACTTTGTGGAGCACTAAAAATAGTCAAATGTAGCTTTTTCAACACTTTCGTAACTAAAATTATATGTCGCTAAGTAAGAAAAATAGTCAAAGGTGCTCTCCGTTACACCAAAGTTACTCTTCGAGAAATCAAAGACACTCTTCAATACATCAAGGACTTACTCAAAGACACCAAAGTTACACTCTAAGACATCCTTCGAGACATCAAAGACATCCTTAAGACTTCAAGGGCACTCTTCGAGATATCAAAAGACACTCTCAAACACTCAAAATTTACTCGCATCCTCAAAGTTATTCTCAGAGTCATCAAAAAGTTAATCTCAGTCATCAAAATGCTATTCTCTAAGTAGCCTTTCGTTCATCAGAGAAACTTTCTAAGACATCTTCGTTCATTAAAGTTAATCTCAGAGGCATAAAAGTTATTCTCGGAGCTAAAATTAATCTCTAAAACAACAAAGTTAATCTCTGTCATCAAAGTTGATCTGCAAGATATCTTCGAGACATCAAAGTTACTTTTCATTACATCAAAGACGCATTCAAATACTACCCATGTTCTCAGAAGTCATTCTCAAAGTCATCAAAGTTATTCAAAGAGCTAACAAAAGTTATTCTCAGAGTCACCTTCGTTCTTCAGAGAAACTTTCCAAAACCTCTTTGTTCATCAAAGTTATTCTCAGAGGCATAAAAGTCATTCTCAAAGTCATCAAACTTATTCACAGAGTCATCAAAGTTAATCTAAGACATCATTTTTCATCAAAGATATTCTCTCTAAACCATCAATGTTCTTCTCTAAGACATAAAAGTTATTCTCAGAGTCATCTTCGTTCTTCAGAGAAACTTTCCAAAACATCTTTGTTCATCAAAGTTATTCTCGGAGTCATCAAAAGGTATTCTCTAACTCACTTTTGGTCATTAAAGTTAATTTCTATGTTATAAAAGTTTGTCTCAGAGACATCTAAAGTTAATCTTAGAGTTATCAAATGTAATCTCTAACTCACTTTGTTCATCAAAGTTGTTTCAAAGACATCAAAGTTAATCTCAGAGTTATCCAAAGATATTCTCATGTCCACAAAAGTTATTCCAAGAGACGTCAAAGTTAATCTCAGACATCTTCGTTCATAAAAGTTATTCTCAGAGACATCTAAAGTCATTCTCTAAGACATCAAAGTTATTCTAAGAGCTATCAACAGTTATTCTCAGTCATGATATGTTATTCTCTAAGTAACCTTCCATTCATCAAAGACATTCTCTAAGTCCTGAAAGTTATTCTCTAAGACAGCAAAGTTATTCTCAGAGTCATCAAAGTTATTCTCAGAGTCATCAAAAAGTTAATCTCAGTTATCAAAATGCTATTCTCCAAGTAGCCTTTCATTCATCAGAGAACTTTCTAAGACATCTTCGTTCATTAAAGTTATTCTCTAAGACAGCAAAGTTATTCTCAGAGTCATCAAAGTTATTCTCTATGTCATCAAAAAGTTATTCTCTGAGCTAACAAAATACTACTCATGTTCTCAGAAGTCATTCTCAAACTCATCAAAGTTATTCTCAGAGTCATCAAAAGTTGTTCTCTAAGACATCAATGTTGTTATCTACGACATCAAAGATGTTCTGTAAATCATAAAAGTTAATCTTCCTTCGCCTTCTCACCTAAATCTAAAAAAGTTACTCACCTTCGTTCATTAGAGAAACTTTCCAATCCATATTCGTTGACCAGAGTTATTCTCAGAGTCATCAAAGCGATCTCTAATTCATCTTCGTTCTCCAAAAAGTTGTTCTCTAAGACACCTTCATTCATCAAAGAAACTCTCCTTCTTCCATCATGTTATTCTTTAAGACATCTTCAGTCATAAAATTTTCTCTCCAAAATGTAACTAGTTCAGCTTTTCATACCAAACCTGCACTTGTTAAAATATATTTCCTTAGTCGCTTTACCCTAAAACTGTTCTCTGAACTATCCTAACTTAACTTACCTTACCTTACCTTACCTATCTTACCTAACTTTACCTATCCTAACTTAACTTAACCTAACTTACCTATCTTACCTAACTTTACCTATCTTACCTAACTTAACCTGCATAACCTAACTTTACCTATCCTAACATAACTTACCTATCTTACCTAACTTTACCTATCTTACCTAACTTAACCTGCATAACCTAACTTTACCTATCCTAACATAACTTACCTTACCTTACCTAACTTAACCTGTTTAACCTAACTTTACCTATCCTAACTTAACTTACATTACCTAACTTACCTTACCTATCTTACCTATCTTACCTAACTTTACCTATCCTAACATAACTTACCTTACCTATCATACCTAACTTAACCTGCTTAACCTAATTTACCTTACTTTACCTAACTTATATAACTTATCTTACCTATCCTAACGTAACCTAACTTGCTTTACCTAACTTAATCTTACATTCCCAAACTGATGTATCCTAACTTATCTAGTCAAACCAGACATGATCTAACTTACATAAGTATTCCTTCTTGTCTTTTGTGTTTCGTCAATCATTGTCTCATATTCATTTACTCATTTCATTAGTTAATTTCTCAAATGGTCACTTATGCATTTCAAGTGCTATTTGTTAGAGATTGGATATTTAAGCATTTCAAAGAATTTTTGTTATATATGGGCATTTACTCATTTCAAGGGATAATTTCTCAAATGGACGTTTTTGCATTTCAAGTGTTATTTGTTTAAGATTGGGTGTTTAACCATTTCAAAGGTTTTCTTATATATGGGAACTTACTCGTTTCAAGGGTCAATTTCTCAAATGGTCATTTTTGCAGATCAAGGGTTATTTGTTAAAGTTCATCAAGTTGCTCATAAGTTGTATTTATTATGTTTGTTATCATTTATTCTTATTCCCCAACCCCTTAACCTAACCTCTTGTAATCTTAGTGTATTTAGTAGGTTCTATCTTATGTTCTTATTCCCCAACCCTTTAACCTAACCTTTCAGATGTAGTTTATGGGGTTTTAGACGTATTTGTTGAATATATTATCCTTTTCCTAACCTTTCAGATGTAGTTTTGTTTCTCCTTTTTGTATATTTTTACCCAAACCTTCGTTCCTTCTTTTACTTTGATTCTCCTACTCCTTCTAACCCTCCTTTTCTATCTCTCTCCCTTATCTCTTTTCCTCCCCCTCATTTGCTCAAATGCTTCTTGTTTCTCAAATTCAAGTCTTAATTCTCCCATTCTCACACCCTCACTCTCATTCACTTAGTTTTTCTTTTTCTCAAATTCAAGTCTTATTGTTCCCATTCTCACACCCTCACTCTCATTCACTTAGTTTTTCTTTTTCTCAAATTCAAGTCTTAATGCTCCCATTCTCACACCCTCACTCTCATTCACTTAGTTTTTCTTTTTCTCAAATTCAAGTCTTAGTGCTCCCATGCCCACACTCTCTCTCATTCTCTCTTCTTTGGTCCCATTTTCTTCCGCCCCCTCTCTCTTACTCCTTGCTCTTCTTTCATGCTCTCACTCCCTTGAGCTCTTGTTTCTCAATTTCAAGTCTTAGTAGATCTGATTCTTTACTATTGTAATTTTATTATTACTATGATAAAGAATGAACTTATATGTGAAAACAAAGTAAAGAATGAAAGATGGTTTGGGAAAAAATATACAAAAAGGAGAAACAAAACTACATCTGAAAGGTTAGGAAAAGGATAATATATTCAACAAATACGTCTAAAACCCCATAAACTACATCTGAAAGGTTAGGTTAAAGGGTTGGGGAATAAGAACATATGATAGAACCTACTAAATACACTAAGATTACAAGAGGTTAGGTTAAGGGGTTGGGGAATAAGAATAAATGATAACAAACATAATAAATACAACTTATGAGCAACTTGATGAACTTTAACAAATAACCCTTGATCTGCAAAAATGACCATTTGAGAAATTGACCCTTGAAACGAGTAAGTTCCCATATATAAGAAAAACCTTTGAAATGGTTAAACACCCAATCTTAAACAAATAACACTTGAAATGCAAAAACGTCCATTTGAGAAATTATCCCTTGAAATGAGTAAATGCCCATATATAACAAAAATTCTTTGAAATGCTTAAATATCCAATCTCTAACAAATAGCACTTGAAATGCATAAGTGACCATTTGAGAAATTAACTAATGAAATGAGTAAATGAATATGAGACAATGATTGACGAAACACAAAAGACAAGAAGGAATACTTATGTAAGTTAGATCATGTCTGGTTTGACTAGATAAGTTAGGATACATCAGTTTGGGAATGTAAGATTAAGTTAGGTAAAGCAAGTTAGGTTACGTTAGGATAGGTAAGATAAGTTATATAAGTTAGGTAAGTAAGGTAAATTAGGTTAAGCAGGTTAAGTTAGGTATGATAGGTAAGGTAAGTTATGTTAGGATAGGTAAAGTTAGGTAAGATAGGTAAGATAGGTAAGGTAAGTTAGGTAATGTAAGTTAAGTTAGGATAGGTAAAGTTAGGTTAAACAGGTTAAGTTAGGTAAGGTAAGGTAAGTTATGTTAGGATAGGTAAAGTTAGGTTATGCAGGTTAAGTTAGGTAAGATAGGTAAAGTTAGGTAAGATAGGTAAGTTATGTTAGGATAGGTAAAGTTAGGTTATGCAGGTTAAGTTAGGTAAGATAGGTAAAGTTAGGTAAGATAGGTAAGTTAGGTTAAGTTAAGTTAGGATAGGTAAAGTTAGGTAAGATAGGTAAGGTAAGGTAAGGTAAGTTAAGTTAGGATAGTTCAGAGAACAGTTTTAGGGTAAAGCGACTAAGGAAATATATTTTAACAAGTGCAGGTTTGGTATGAAAAGCTGAACTAGTTACATTTTGGAGAGAAAATTTTATGACTGAAGATGTCTTAAAGAATAACATGATGGAAGAAGGAGAGTTTCTTTGATGAATGAAGGTGTCTTAGAGAACAACTTTTTGGAGAACGAAGATGAATTAGAGATCGCTTTGATGACTCTGAGAATAACTCTGGTCAACGAATATGGATTGGAAAGTTTCTCTAATGAACGAAGGTGAGTTAAGATTAACTTTTATGATTTACAGAACATCTTTGATGTCGTAGATAACAACATTGATGTCTTAGAGAACAACTTTTGATGACTCTGAGAATAACTTTGATGAGTTTGAGAATGACTTCTGAGAACATGAGTAGTATTTTGTTAGCTCAGAGAATAACTTTTTGATGACATAGAGAATAACTTTGATGACTCTGAGAATAACTTTGCTGTCTTAGAGAATAACTTTAATGAACGAAGATGTCTTAGAAAGTTCTCTGATGAATGAAAGGCTACTTGGAGAATAGCATTTTGATAACTGAGATTAACTTTTTGATGACTCTGAGAATAACTTTGATGACTCTGAGAATAACTTTGCTGTCTTAGAGAATAACTTTCAGGACTTAGAGAATGTCTTTGATGAATGGAAGGTTACTTAGAGAATAACATATCATGACTGAGAATAACTGTTGATAGCTCTTAGAATAACTTTGATGTCTTAGAGAATGACTTTAGATGTCTCTGAGAATAACTTTTATGAACGAAGATGTCTGAGATTAACTTTGACGTCTCTTGGAATAACTTTTGTGGACATGAGAATATCTTTGGATAACTCTGAGATTAACTTTGATGTCTTTGAAACAACTTTGATGAACAAAGTGAGTTAGAGATTACATTTGATAACTCTAAGATTAACTTTAGATGTCTCTGAGACAAACTTTTATAACATAGAAATTAACTTTAATGACCAAAAGTGAGTTAGAGAATACCTTTTGATGACTCCGAGAATAACTTTGATGAACAAAGATGTTTTGGAAAGTTTCTCTGAAGAACGAAGATGACTCTGAGAATAACTTTTATGTCTTAGAGAAGAACATTGATGGTTTAGAGAGAATATCTTTGATGAAAAATGATGTCTTAGATTAACTTTGATGACTCTGTGAATAAGTTTGATGACTTTGAGAATGACTTTTATGCCTCTGAGAATAACTTTGATGAATAAAGATGTTTTGGAAAGTTTCTCTGAAGAACGAAGGTGACTCTGAGAATAACTTTTGTTAGCTCTTTGAATAACTTTGATGACTTTGAGAATGACTTCTGAGAACATGGGTAGTATTTGAATGCGTCTTTGATGTAATGAAAAGTAACTTTGATGTCTCGAAGATATCTTGCAGATCAACTTTGATGACAGAGATTAACTTTGTTGTTTTAGAGATTAATTTTGATAGCTCCGAGAATAACTTTTATGCCTCTGAGATTAACTTTAATGAACGAAGATGTCTTAGAAAGTTTCTCTGATGAACGAAAGGCTACTTAGAGAATAGCATTTTGATGACTGAGATTAACTTTTTGATGACTCTGAGAATAACTTTGAGGATGCGAGTAAATTTTGAGTGTTTGAGAGTGTCTTTTGATATCTCGAAGAGTGCCCTTGAAGTCTTAAGGATGTCTTTGATGTCTCGAAGGATGTCTTAGAGTGTAACTTTGGTGTCTTTGAGTAAGTCCTTGATGTATTGAAGAGTGTCTTTGATTTCTCGAAGAGTAACTTTGGTGTAACGGAGAGCACCTTTGACTATTTTTCTTACTTAGCGACATATAATTTTAGTTACGAAAGTGTTGAAAAAGCTACATTTGACTATTTTTAGTGCTCCACAAAGTATAAATGTCAGTTAAGAACGACGATGATAGATATCTTTGACTATATTTTCTTACTTGACGATGGATAAAGTTAGTTATGAACAGTGCTGAAAGAAGTTTCCTTTGACAATTTTTAGCTAAGCGAAAGGTTGTTTTAGTTAAGAACGGTGTTGAAAGAGATTAATCCTGACTATTTTCAGATGAGAGAAGTGATATTTCAGTTAAGAAATGACAAGGAAACATGATGAACTAACTATTTTTAGTTGACCGATGAATACTTTTAGTTGAGCAAAAGACAAAACATGATGAACATGACTTTTTCTGATGATTGGCGGATAATTTTAGTTATGAAATGACAATGAAACATGAAGAACACGGTTATTTTCTGTTGACTAGGGAATAAGTTTAGTTATGAACAGTTTTGGAAAGTTTCCTTTGACAATTTTTTCTTACTTGATGAAAGTTATTATTTAGTTGATTGACGATGTATAAAAGCTAGTTATGAACAGTTTTGGAAAGTTTCCTTTGACAATTTTTTCTTGATGAAACATAGCGGCTGTTAAGAAAGTGCTGAAAGAAGTTTCCTTTGACAATTTTCAGCTAAGAGAAAGGTTGTTTTAGTTAAGAACAGTGTTGAACGAGGCTATTTCTGACTATTTTTAGTTGACTGGATAATAAGTTTAGTTTGAGAAATGACGAAAGTGACTATTTTTTAGTTGATTGGCGAAAGATTTTTTAGTTAAGGAACGTTAAATAACATGTAAGGGGAAAAACCCAGAGAACATATGGGGAACATGGCAAAGAATACATGTAAGAAAAGTTGATGAATACAGTGAACATGCTGGGAATATGAACTTACAGAGAACATGAAAACATGATAAGGAGAATAGGGAATACAAAGAATGAACAATGGACTTGTGAAGAACATGGAGAATATGACAAAGAATGTAGAAAACATGTAAGTGAAGGTGAAAAAACGAAGTGATCTTGTGAGGAACATGAACTTGTAGAGGAACATGAATATTGCAAAGAACACAAAATATGGAAGTTAGCATGAATATTGAGTATAAAAGTTGTAAAGAGAACATGTGATGAACATGGAAACATAGAAAATATGACTAGAATTTGTAGAGAAAGTAATGAGACTAGGAGAAAGATTACAGAAAAAATGGAGATACTTGTGAAATATGAAATGAATGGGACTGTGAACATTTGAAGAACATGGAGTGAACATGGATGAGAATACGAAGAACACAGCTGAATATAGAGAAAATATGCAAATACAGTATGATTATTGAAGGTTTTGATACGTTGGGGATGAGAAGGGTAAAGTAAATACTCTGATAAACAGATAGGCTGGAGAGGGACTTGATCGAATATATTTATGTCTGATGATCTAAGGCTGAGGAAATGGAGCTTGGTTAATGCCCCGATTAATTTTACTACGTTAGAAATACGGTGATCTTAAATCTCAGGGTGATTTAGTTGGAAAATAAAGAACTTGTACAAATGAACTAAGCTGGGGCACAAGAGTTGAAACTTGATAACTGAACTGGTTTTTATTTACTATGTCTGAAAATGTAGTTGGGTGATTTGGACTGAGAGTAATGATTTTACAAAAGTGAGCTTGGACAGAGGACAAGAGCTAGAGTTTTATAATTGTTTACTTCATATTTACTATGTCTGAAATACAGCGGGTAAAAATTTCAGGGAAATTGATGGTTTATTTACAAAGATATGAAAGAGAACTAAGGCGGGGACGAGAGCTGGAGCTCGATAACTGACTTGATTTTATTTACTAACTTTGAAGTATGTCTGCTTTAAATTTTAGGGAAATTGATGGGTTATTTACAAAGATACGAAGGAGAACTAAGGCGGGGACGAGAGCTGGAGCTCGATAACTGACTTGATTTTATTTACGGTGTCTGAAATACAGAGGGTAAAAATTTAAGGGAAATTGGACTGTTACTAACGATCTTGTATAAAACGAAATAAGGTGGGGGACAAGCGCTGGAGCTTGGTAACTGTTTTGATCTTATTTACGGTGCCTGAAATACAGAGGGTAGAAATTTCAGGGAAATTGGACTGATACTAACGAAGATACGAGAGAGAGCTAAGGCGGAGGACAAGCGCTGGAGCTTGGTAACTGTTTTGATCTTATTTACGGTGCCCGAAATACAGAGGGTAAAAATTTCAGGGAAATTGGACTGATACTAACGAAGATACGAGAGAGAGCTAAGGCGGAGGACAAGCGCTGGAGCTTGGTAACTAAATTACTGTATTGAACTACATTTGAAATATGATTATTTTTAAATTTTAGAGGGATTGGAATGATAGTATTCATTATACGACAGGGGACTAAGGTGGGGGAACGTGAGCTAGAACATGCTTACTAACATGATTTATTTGTGTAAAACTGACTTGCTTAATGAAAAGGAGCAAACATACGATGTTGGAAAATAGTTGAACTGAATGAAAGGAGAGAGAGAGAGAGAGGAGGGACGGTCCAGATATTATTATGGAGAAGATAAGATAAGAGGTCTGGCTGGCCGGGCGTAAGGTAAATAAAGGTGACGCGAGAGATTGCGAGGTAAGGGGGGAGGGAGGGGGGTGTGATGTACGAAACCCTGAAAACGATGACTTACACAGGTGATTTTCTAAATTTATATGAATAACTAAGGCTTACATAGACGATTTTTCTAAGTTGAAAACATGTAAAACATGTCCGTAGAGTTCTCCTGGAATCCCTAAAGTGCTACACACGATATTTGAATTTCTCCCATAAGGCCTTAACAAACTTCTAAGTCTCGGAAATTATTTTCTCATAAGAATTCCATACTTCTAAAATCTGTGACACAAAATTTACCTGAAAACCCTGGCTCACACGCGAGATATTGGAACCTGAAAACTTTGGCTCACACAGACGATATTGGAATCTGAAAACCATGGCTCACACAGACGATTTTTGACCTGAAAACCCTGAAAACCATGGCTCACACAGACGATTTTTTCCCCCCCAAAAAAATCGTCTGTGCGTTGCCATCCCTACTACTACTATCTTCACTGTAACCATCTTAACTACACACAAAAACTTCACAATAATCATTTTCAGTACACACAATATCTTCATTGTAATCATCTTTATTATACCATAGTTTCATCACTGTAACTTTACAACATACTACGCACTATCGCACTATCTTCACCACAGTAATCGTCTTAACTAATGACAACCCTCATCATTGTAACCGTACTTACTTCACACAACCTGAAACACTGTAACCATCTATACTGTAACGACCAGCCTCGTAACTGTAGCCATCTTCCATAAATACTTAAATTTTCATCACCACCACCACAGAACACCCACCACCATCACTACACATCACCACCACACAACACCTACCGTCACTACAGAACACCACCACACAACAACTATCCTGACTACACATCACCACCACACAACACCTACCGTCACTACACATCACCACCACACAACACCTATCATCACTACACATTACCACCACACAATACCTACCATCACTACACATCACCACCAAACAACACCCACCTTCACTACACATCACCACCACACAGCACCTACCGTCACTACACATCACCACCACACAACACCTACCGTTACTACACATCACCACCACACAACACCTACAATCACGACATATGATCATCCGAGAGTAGAAATTATCCAAACACTAAACACCACAAGCTAATGTGAACAGGACATCATTAGCACCATATGGGAAGTTACCAAACAAAAGAACGTCATTTAAAAATCTAAAATAAGAGGATTCTAAATCCACACATACTACATATGTGAGACCATTACCTGAGTATGCAGCGACAGCTGGGAACCCACACCTTATGAAGCATAAAAAAACTTGGAAAAATGGTCGAAATTTTGCCACAGGATTAATTCCACAATTAAGAGTCTTCAGCTTCGAGTCAAAGACTTGTTGAAAAAGAGAGAAGAGAGAGAGAGAGAGAGAGAGAGAGAGAGAGAGAGAGAGAGAGAGAGAGAGAGAGAGAAGAGAGAGAGAGAGAGAGAGAGAGAGAGAG
>NC_091157.1:54820429-54830429 GCF_040958095.1 Procambarus clarkii
GTAGGTGTTGTGTGGTGGTGATGTGTAGTGACGGTAGGTGTGTGTGTGTGTGGTGGTGATGTGTAGTGAAGGTGGGTGTTGTTTGGTGGTGATGTGTAGTGATGGTAGGTATTGTGTGGTGGTGATGTGTAGTGATGATAGGTGTTGTGTGGTGGTGATGTGTAGTGACGGTAGGTGTTGTGTGGTGGTGATGTGTAGTCAGGATAGTTGTTGTGTGGTGGTGTTCTGTAGTGACGTAAGGTGTTTTGTGGTGGTGATGTGTAGTGATGGTGGTGGGTGTTCTGTAGTGGTGGTGATGAAAATTTAAGTATTTTTGGAAGATGGCTACAGTTACGAGGCTGGTCGTTACAGTGTAGATGGTTACAGTGTTTCAGGGTGTGTGTGAAGTAAATACGGTTACAATGATGAGGGTTGTCATTAGTTAAGACGTTACTGTGGTGAAGATAGTGCGATAGTGCGTAGTAACTATGGTTAGTGACGATAGTCATTTGTAGTGAAGATCGACACCACTGACGACTGTGTTGTAAAGTTACAGTGATGAAACTATTTTATAATAAAGATGATTACAGTGAAGATATTGTGTGTACTGAAAATGATTATAGTGAAGTTTTTGTGTGTAGTTAAGATGGTTACAGTGAAGATAGTGTGTAGTGAAGATGGTTACAGTAAAAAATAGTGTGTAATGAAGATAGTGTGTAGTGATGATAGAGTGTAGTGAAGATGGTTACTATGAAGATAGTGTGTAGTGAAGAGAGTTACAGTATAGTGTGTGTAGTGATGATAGTGTGTAGTGAAGATGGTTACTGTGAAGATGGTTACTGTGAAGATGGTTACAGTATAGTGTGTGTGTGTGAGTAGTGAAGATGGTTACAGTATTGTGTGAAGACGGTTACAGTATTGTGTATGTAGTGAAGATGGTTACAGTAATGTGTATGTAGTGAAGATGGTTACATTATAGTGTGTGTTGTGAAGATGGTTTCAGTATAGTGTGTGTAGTGAAGATGGTTACATTATAGTGTGTGTTGTGAAGATGGTTACAGTATAGTGTGTGTAGTGAAGATGGTTACATTATAGTGTGTGTGTTGTGAAGATGGTTACAGTATAGTGTGTGTAGTAAGGATGGTTACATTATAATGTGTGTTGTGAAGATGGTTACAGTGTAGTGAAGATGGTTACGTTATAGTGTGTGTTGTGAAGATGGTTACAGTATAGTGTGTGAATTGAAGATGGTTACATTATAGTGTGTGTTGTGAAGATGGTTACATAATAGTGTGTGTTGTGAAGATGGTAACAGTATAGTGTGTGTTGTGAAGATGGTAACAGTATAGTGTTTGTTGTAAAGATGGTTACATTATAGTATGTGGAGTGAAGATGGTTATAGTATAGTGTGTGGAGTGAAGATGGTTACAGTATAGTGTGTGGAGTGAAGATGGTTACAGAATAGTGTGTGTAGTGAAGATGGTTGCAGTGAGGATATAATGTGTGTATTCACCTAGTTGTGCTTGAGGGGGTTCAGCTCTGCTCTTGCGGAGCAAGAGTTCTTTCCCTCTTTCCTAAACACCCAACTCTCGTATGCCCAGTCCTCGACGACGTGCACCTGACTGATGATATTTTCTTAGAAGCGGACAGACTTGGTTTTCTTCTGGTGGCAGCCATCGTCGCCGGAGACCTTTTCCTTCTCCATACTGATCAGGCCGCTTCACACTATCAAGAACCTAAAGAATACTTCTAGTAATATATACCAGATGCAAGAATTATAGTCATGCTAATAGTTCGACTGGTCTATTAAGTGCGATGCCCAGTAGTGATGTACTCACATCATACGTCTTTTACATATAAATAAGATACCTTTATAAACTTTATCTATTCTCTTCAAGAGCTTGTAGGTAGTTAAGAGTCTCTCTCTCTCTCTCTCTCTCTCTCTCTCTCTCTCTCTCTCTCTCTCTCTCTCTCTCTCTCTCTCTCTCTCTCTCTCTCTCTCTCTCTCTCTCTCTCTCTCTCTTTTTTTCAACATGTCTTCGACTCGAAGCTGAAGACTCTTAATTGTGAAATTAATCCTGTGGCAAAATTTCGACCATTTTTCCAAGTTTTTGTTATGCTTCATAAGGTGTGGGTTCCCAGCTGTCGCTGCATACTCAGGTAATGGTCTCACATATGTAGTATGTGTGGATTTGGAATCCTTTTAGTTTAGATTTTTAAATGACGTTCTTTTGTTTGGTAACTTCCCATATGGTGCTAATGATGTCCTGTTCACATTAGCTTGTGGTGTTTAGTGTTTGGATAATTTCTACTCTCGGATGATGATATGTCGTGATTGTAGGTGTTGTGTGGTGGTGATGTGTAGTAACGGTAGGTGTTGTGTGGTGGTGATGTGTAGTGACGGTAGGTGCTGTGTGGTGGTGATGTGTAGTGAAGGTGGGTGTTGTTTGGTGGTGATGTGTAGTGATGGTAGGTATTGTGTGGTGGTGATGTGTAGTGATGATAGGTGTTGTGTGGTGGTGATGTGTAGTGACGGTAGGTGTTGTGTGGTGGTGATGTGTAGTCAGGATAGTTGTTGTGTGGTGGTGTTCTGTAGTGACGTAAGGTGTTTTGTGGTGGTGATGTGTAGTGATGGTGGTGGGTGTTCTGTAGTGGTGGTGATGAAAATTTAAGTATTTTTGGAAGATGGCTACAGTTACGAGGCTGGTCGTTACAGTGTAGATGGTTACAGTGTTTCAGGTTGTGTGAAGTAAATACGGTTACAATGATGAGGGTTGTCATTAGTTAAGACGTTACTGTGGTGAAGATAGTGCGATAGTGCGTAGTAACTATGGTTAGTGACGATAGTCATTTGTAGTGAAGATCGACACCACTGACGACTGTGTTGTAAAGTTACAGTGATGAAACTATTTTATAATAAAGATGATTACAGTGAAGATATTGTGTGTACTGAAAATGATTATAGTGAAGTTTTTGTGTGTAGTTAAGATGGTTACAGTGAAGATAGTGTGTAGTGAAGATGGTTACAGTAAAAAATAGTGTGTAATGAAGATAGTGTGTAGTGATGATAGAGTGTAGTGAAGATGGTTACTATGAAGATAGTGTGTAGTGAAGAGAGTTACAGTATAGTGTGTGTAGTGATGATAGTGTGTAGTGAAGATGGTTACTGTGAAGATGGTTACAGTATAGTGTGTGTGTGTGAGTAGTGAAGATGGTTACAGTATTGTGTGAAGACGGTTACAGTATTGTGTATGTAGTGAAGATGGTTACAGTAATGTGTATGTAGTGAAGATGGTTACATTATAGTGTGTGTTGTGAAGATGGTTTCAGTATAGTGTGTGTAGTGAAGATGGTTACATTATAGTGTGTGTTGTGAAGATGGTTACAGTATAGTGTGTGTAGTGAAGATGGTTACATTATAGTGTGTGTGTTGTGAAGATGGTTACAGTATAGTGTGTGTAGTAAGGATGGTTACATTATAATGTGTGTTGTGAAGATGGTTACAGTGTAGTGAAGATGGTTACGTTATAGTGTGTGTTGTGAAGATGGTTACAGTATAGTGTGTGAATTGAAGATGGTTACATTATAGTGTGTGTTGTGAAGATGGTTACATAATAGTGTGTGTTGTGAAGATGGTAACAGTATAGTGTGTGTTGTGAAGATGGTAACAGTATAGTGTTTGTTGTAAAGATGGTTACATTATAGTATGTGGAGTGAAGATGGTTATAGTATAGTGTGTGGAGTGAAGATGGTTACAGTATAGTGTGTGGAGTGAAGATGGTTACAGAATAGTGTGTGTAGTGAAGATGGTTGCAGTGAGGATATAATGTGTGTATTCACCTAGTTGTGCTTGAGGGGGTTCAGCTCTGCTCTTGCGGAGCAAGAGTTCTTTCCCTCTTTCCTAAACACCCAACTCTCGTATGCCCAGTCCTCGACGACGTGCACCTGACTGATGATATTTTCTTAGAAGCGGACAGACTTGGTTTTCTTCTGGTGGCAGCCATCGTCGCCGGAGACCTTTTCCTTCTCCATACTGATCAGGCCGCTTCACACTATCAAGAACCTAAAGAATACTTCTAGTAATAATATACCAGATGCAAGAATTATAGTCATGCTAATAGTTCGACTGGTCTATTAAGTGCGATGCCCAGTAGTGATGTACTCACATCATACGTCTTTTACATATAAATAAGATACCTTTATAAACTTTATCTATTCTCTTCAAGAGCTTGTAGGTAGTTAAGAGTCTCTCTCTCTCTCTCTCTCTCCTCTCTCTCTCTCTTCTCTCTCTCTTCTCTCTCTCTCTCTCCTCTCTCTCTCTCTCCTCTTCTCTCTCTCTTCTCTCTCTCTCTTTCTTTTTTCAACATGTCTTCGACTCGAAGCTGAAGACTCTTAATTGTGAAATTAATCCTGTGGCAAAATTTCGACCATTTTTCCAAGTTTTTGTTATGCTTCATAAGGTGTGGGTTCCCAGCTGTCGCTGCATACTCAGGTAATGGTCTCACATATGTAGTATGTGTGGATTTGGAATCCTTTTAGTTTAGATTTTTAAATGACGTTCTTTTGTTTGGTAACTTCCCATATGGTGCTAATGATGTCCTGTTCACATTAGCTTGTGGTGTTTAGTGTTTGGATAATTTCTACTCTCGGATGATGATATGTCGTGATTGTAGGTGTTGTGTGGTGGTGATGTGTAGTAACGGTAGGTGTTGTGTGGTGGTGATGTGTAGTGACGGTAGGTGCTGTGTGGTGGTGATGTGTAGTGAAGGTGGGTGTTGTTTGGTGGTGATGTGTAGTGATGGTAGGTATTGTGTGGTGGTGATGTGTAGTGATGATAGGTGTTGTGTGGTGGTGATGTGTAGTGACGGTAGGTGTTGTGTGGTGTGATGTGTAGTCAGGATAGTTGTTGTGTGGTGGTGTTCTGTAGTGACGTAAGGTGTTTTGTGGTGGTGATGTGTAGTGATGGTGGTGGGTGTTCTGTAGTGGTGGTGATGAAAATTTAAGTATTTTTGGAAGATGGCTACAGTTACGAGGCTGGTCGTTACAGTGTAGATGGTTACAGTGTTTCAGGTTGTGTGAAGTAAATACGGTTACAATGATGAGGGTTGTCATTAGTTAAGACGGTTACTGTGGTGAAGATAGTGCGATAGTGCGTAGTAACTATGGTTAGTGACGATAGTCATTTGTAGTGAAGATCGACACCACTGACGACTGTGTTGTAAAGTTACAGTGATGAAACTATTTTATAATAAAGATGATTACAGTGAAGATATTGTGTGTACTGAAAATGATTATAGTGAAGTTTTTGTGTGTAGTTAAGATGGTTACAGTGAAGATAGTGTGTAGTGAAGATGGTTACAGTAAAAAATAGTGTGTAATGAAGATAGTGTGTAGTGATGATAGAGTGTAGTGAAGATGGTTACTATGAAGATAGTGTGTAGTGAAGAGAGTTACAGTATAGTGTGTGTAGTGATGATAGTGTGTAGTGAAGATGGTTACTGTGAAGATGGTTACAGTATAGTGTGTGTGTGTGAGTAGTGAAGATGGTTACAGTATTGTGTGAAGACGGTTACAGTATTGTGTATGTAGTGAAGATGGTTACAGTAATGTGTATGTAGTGAAGATGGTTACATTATAGTGTGTGTTGTGAAGATGGTTTCAGTATAGTGTGTGTAGTGAAGATGGTTACATTATAGTGTGTGTTGTGAAGATGGTTACAGTATAGTGTGTGTAGTGAAGATGGTTACATTATAGTGTGTGTGTTGTGAAGATGGTTACAGTATAGTGTGTGTAGTAAGGATGGTTACATTATAATGTGTGTTGTGAAGATGGTTACAGTGTAGTGAAGATGGTTACGTTATAGTGTGTGTTGTGAAGATGGTTACAGTATAGTGTGTGAATTGAAGATGGTTACATTATAGTGTGTGTTGTGAAGATGGTTACATAATAGTGTGTGTTGTGAAGATGGTAACAGTATAGTGTGTGTTGTGAAGATGGTAACAGTATAGTGTTTGTTGTAAAGATGGTTACATTATAGTATGTGGAGTGAAGATGGTTATAGTATAGTGTGTGGAGTGAAGATGGTTACAGTATAGTGTGTGGAGTGAAGATGGTTACAGAATAGTGTGTGTAGTGAAGATGGTTGCAGTGAGGATATAATGTGTGTATTCACCTAGTTGTGCTTGAGGGGGTTCAGCTCTGCTCTTGCGGAGCAAGAGTTCTTTCCCTCTTTCCTAAACACCCAACTCTCGTATGCCCAGTCCTCGACGACGTGCACCTGACTGATGATATTTTCTTAGAAGCGGACAGACTTGGTTTTCTTCTGGTGGCAGCCATCGTCGCCGGAGACCTTTTCCTTCTCCATACTGATCAGGCCGCTTCACACTATCAAGAACCTAAAGAATACTTCTAGTAATAATATACCAGATGCAAGAATTATAGTCATGCTAATAGTTCGACTGGTCTATTAAGTGCGATGCCCAGTAGTGATGTACTCACATCATACGTCTTTTACATATAAATAAGATACCTTTATAAACTTTATCTATTCTCTTCAAGAGCTTGTAGGTAGTTAAGAGTCTCTCTCTCTCTCTCTCTCTCTCTCTCTCTCTCTCTCTCTCTCTCTCTCTCTCTCTCTCTCTCTCTCTCTCTCTCTCTCTCTCTCTCTCTCTCTCTCTCTCTCTCTCTCTCTCTCTCTCTCTCTCTCTCTCTCTCTCTCTCTCTCTCTCTCTCTCTCTCTCTCTCTTTTTTCAACATGTCTTCGACTCGAAGCTGAAGACTCTTAATTGTGAAATTAATCCTGTGGCAAAATTTCGACCATTTTTCCAAGTTTTTGTTATGCTTCATAAGGTGTGGGTTCCCAGCTGTCGCTGCATACTCAGGTAATGGTCTCACATATGTAGTATGTGTGGATTTGGAATCCTTTTAGTTTAGATTTTTAAATGACGTTCTTTTGTTTGGTAACTTCCCATATGGTGCTAATGATGTCCTGTTCACATTAGCTTGTGGTGTTTAGTGTTTGGATAATTTCTACTCTCGGATGATGATATGTCGTGATTGTAGGTGTTGTGTGGTGGGTGATGTGTAGTAACGGTAGGTGTTGTGTGGTGGTGATGTGTAGTGACGGTAGGTGCTGTGTGTGGTGATGTGTAGTGAAGGTGGGTGTTGTTTGTGGTGATGTGTAGTGATGGTAGGTATTGTGTGGTGGTGATGTGTAGTGATGATAGGTGTTGTGTGGTGGTGATGTGTAGTGACGGTAGGTGTTGTGGTGTGGTGGTGATGTGTAGTCAGGATAGTTGTTGTGTGGTGGTGTTCTGTAGTGACGTAAGGTGTTTTGTGGGGTGGTGATGTGTAGTGATGGTGGTGGGTGTTCTGTAGTGGTGGTGATGAAAATTTAAGTATTTTTGGAAGATGGCTACAGTTACGAGGCTGGTCGTTACAGTGTAGATGGTTACAGTGTTTCAGGTTGTGTGAAGTAAATACGGTTACAATGATGAGGGTTGTCATTAGTTAAGACGATTACTGTGGTGAAGATAGTGCGATAGGTGCGTAGTAACTATGGTTAGTGACGATAGTCATTTGTAGTGAAGATCGACACCACTGACGACTGTGTTGTAAAGTTACAGCGATGAAACTATTTTATAATAAAGATGATTACAGTGAAGATATTGTGTGTACTGAAAATGATTATAGTGAAGTTTTTGTGTGTAGTTAAGATGGTTACAGTGAAGATAGTGTGTAGTGAAGATGGTTACAGTAAAAAATAGTGTGTAATGAAGATAGTGTGTAGTGATGATAGAGTGTAGTGAAGATGGTTACTATGAAGATAGTGTGTAGTGAAGAGAGTTACAGTATAGTGTGTGTAGTGATGATAGTGTGTAGTGAAGATGGTTACTGTGAAGATGGTTACAGTATAGTGTGTGTGTGTGAGTAGTGAAGATGGTTACAGTATTGTGTGAAGACGGTTACAGTATTGTGTATGTAGTGAAGATGGTTACAGTAATGTGTATGTAGTGAAGATGGTTACATTATAGTGTGTGTTGTGAAGATGGTTTCAGTATAGTGTGTGTAGTGAAGATGGTTACATTATAGTGTGTGTTGTGAAGATGGTTACAGTATAGTGTGTGTAGTGAAGATGGTTACATTATAGTGTGTGTGTTGTGAAGATGGTTACAGTATAGTGTGTGTAGTAAGGATGGTTACATTATAATGTGTGTTGTGAAGATGGTTACAGTGAGGTGAAGATGGTTACGTTATAGTGTGTGTTGTGAAGATGGTTACAGTATAGTGTGTGAATTGAAGATGGTTACATTATAGTGTGTGTTGTGAAGATGGTTACATAATAGTGTGTGTTGTGAAGATGGTAACAGTATAGTGTGTGTTGTGAAGATGGTAACAGTATAGTGTTTGTTGTAAAGATGGTTACATTATAGTATGTGGAGTGAAGATGGTTATAGTATTGTGTGTGGAGTGAAGATGGTTACAGTATAGTGTGTGGAGTGAAGATGGTTACAGAATAGTGTGTGTAGTGAAGATGGTTGCAGTGAGGATATAATGTGTGTATTCACCTAGTTGTGCTTGAGGGGGTTCAGCTCTGCTCTTGCGGAGCAAGAGTTCTTTCCCTCTTTCCTAAACACCCAACTCTCGTATGCCCAGTCCTCGACGACGTGCACCTGACTGATGATATTTTCTTAGAAGCGGACAGACTTGGTTTTCTTCTGGTGGCAGCCATCGTCGCCGGAGACCTTTTCCTTCTCCATACTGACCAGGCCGCTTCACACTATCAAGAACCTAAAGAATACTTCTAGTAATAATATACCAGATGCAAGAATTATAGTCATGCTAATAGTTCGACTGGTCTATTAAGTGCGATGCCCAGTAGTGATGTACTCACATCATACGTCTTTTACATATAAATAAGATACCTTTATAAACTTTATATATTCTCTTCAAGAGCTTGTAGGTAGTTAAGAGTCTCTCTCTCTCTCTCTCTCTCTCTCTCTCTCTCTCTCTCTCTCTCTCTCTCTCTCTCTCTCTCTCTCTCTCTCTCTCTCTCTCTCTCTCTCTCTCTCTCTCTCTCTCTCTCTCTCTCTCTCTCTCTCTCTCTCTCTCTCTCTCTCTCTCTCTCTCTCTCTCCTCTCTCTCTCTCTCTCTCTCTTTTTTTCAACATGTCTTCGACTCGAAGCTGAAGACTCTTAATTGTGAAATTAATCCTGTTGCAAAATTTCGACCATTTTTCCAAGTTTTTGTTATGCTTCATAAGGTGTGGGTTCCCAGCTGTCGCTGCATACTCAGGTAATGGTCTCACATATGTAGTATGTGTGGATTTGGAATCCTTTTAGTTTAGATTTTTAAATGACGTTCTTTTGTTTGGTAACTTCCCATATGGTGCTAATGATGTCCTGTTCACATTAGCTTGTGGTGTTTAGTGTTTGGATAATTTCTACTCTCGGATGATGATATGTCGTGATTGTAGGTGTTGTGTGGTGGTGATGTGTAGTAACGGTAGGTGTTGTGTGGTGGTGATGTGTAGTGACGGTAGGTGCTGTGTGGTGGTGATGTGTAGTGAAGGTGGGTGTTGTTTGGTGGTGATGTGTAGTGATGGTAGGTATTGTGTGGTGGTGATGTGTAGTGATGATAGGTGTTGTGTGGTGGTGATGTGTAGTGACGGTAGGTGTTGTGTGGTGTGGTGGTGATGTGTAGTCAGGATAGTTGTTGTGTGGTGGTGTTCTGTAGTGACGTAAGGTGTTTTGTGGTGGTGATGTGTAGTGATGGTGGTGGGTGTTCTGTAGTGGTGGTGATGAAAATTTAAGTATTTTTGGAAGATGGCTACAGTTACGAGGCTGGTCGTTACAGTGTAGATGGTTACAGTGTTTCAGGTTGTGTGAAGTAAATACGGTTACAATGATGAGGGTTGTCATTAGTTAAGACGATTACTGTGGTGAAGATAGTGCGATAGTGCGTAGTAACTATGGTTAGTGACGATAGTCATTTGTAGTGAAGATCGACACCACTGACGACT
>NC_091157.1:54835429-54847929 GCF_040958095.1 Procambarus clarkii
GAAGATGGTTACTATGAAGATAGTGTGTAGTGAAGAGAGTTACAGTATAGTGTGTGTAGTGATGATAGTGTGTAGTGAAGATGGTTACTGTGAAGATGGTTACAGTATAGTGTGTGTGTGTGAGTAGTGAAGATGGTTACAGTATTGTGTGAAGACGGTTACAGTATTGTGTATGTAGTGAAGATGGTTACAGTAATGTGTATGTAGTGAAGATGGTTACATTATAGTGTGTGTTGTGAAGATGGTTTCAGTATAGTGTGTGTAGTGAAGATGGTTACATTATAGTGTGTGTTGTGAAGATGGTTACAGTATAGTGTGTGTGTGAAGATGGTTACATTATAGTGTGTGTGTTGTGAAGATGGTTACAGTATAGTGTGTGTAGTAAGGATGGTTACATTATAATGTGTGTTGTGAAGATGGTTACAGTGTAGTGAAGATGGTTACGTTATAGTGTGTGTTGTGAAGATGGTTACAGTATAGTGTGTGAATTGAAGATGGTTACATTATAGTGTGTGTTGTGAAGATGGTTACATAATAGTGTGTGTTGTGAAGATGGTAACAGTATAGTGTGTGTTGTGAAGATGGTAACAGTATAGTGTTTGTTGTAAAGATGGTTACATTATAGTATGTGGAGTGAAGATGGTTATAGTATAGTGTGTGGAGTGAAGATGGCTACAGTATAGTGTGTGTAGTGAAGATGGTTACAGAATAGTGTGTGTAGTGAAGATGGTTGCAGTGAGGATATAATGTGTGTATTCACCTAGTTGTGCTTGAGGGGGTTCAGCTCTGCTCTTGCGGAGCAAGAGTTCTTTCCCTCTTTCCTAAACACCCAACTCTCGTATGCCCAGTCCTCGACGACGTGCACCTGACTGATGATATTTTCTTAGAAGCGGACAGACTTGGTTTTCTTCTGGTGGCAGCCATCGTCGCCGGAGACCTTTTCCTTCTCCATACTGATCAGGCCGCTTCACACTATCAAGAACCTAAAGAATACTTCTAGTAATAATATACCAGATGCAAGAATTATAGTCATGCTAATAGTTCGACGGTCTATTAAGTGCGATGCCCAGTAGTGATGTACTCACATCATACGTCTTTACATATAAAATAAGATACCTTATAAACTTTATCTATTCTCTTCAAGAGCTTGTAGGTAGTTAAGATCTCTCTCTTCTCTCTCTCTCTCTCTCTCTCTCTCTTTCTCTCTCTCTCTCTCTCTCTCTCTCTCTCTCTCTCCTCTCTCTCTCTCTCTCTCTCTCTCTCTCTCTCTCTCTCTTCTCTCTCTCTCTCTCTCTCTCTCTCTCTCTCTCTCTCTCTCTCTCTCTCTCTCTCTCTCTCTCTCTCTCTCTCTCTCTCTCTCTCTCTCTCTCCTCTCTCTCTCTCTCTCTCTCTCTCTCTCTCTCTCTCTTTTTTTTCAACATGTCTTCGACTCGAAGCTGAAGACTCTTAATTGTGAAATTAATCCTGTTTCAAAATTTCGACCATTTTTCCAAGTTTTTGTTATGCTTCATAAGGTGTGGGTTCCCAGCTGTCGCTGCATACTCAGGTAATGGTCTCACATATGTAGTATGTGTGGATTTGGAATCCTTTTAGTTTAGATTTTTAAATGACGTTCTTTTGTTTGGTAACTTCCCATACGGTGCTAATGATGTCCTGTTCACATTAGCTTGTGGTGTTTAGTGTTTGGATAATTTCTACTCTCGGATGATGATATGTCGTGATTGTAGGTGTTGTGTGGTGGTGATGTGTAGTAACGGTAGGTGTTGTGTGGTGGTGATGTGTAGTGACGGTAGGTGCTGTGTGGTGGTGATGTGTAGTGAAGGTGGGTGTTGTTTGGTGGTGATGTGTAGTGATGGTAGGTATTGTGTGGTGGTGATGTGTAGTGATGATAGGTGTTGTGTGGTGGTGATGTGTAGTGACGGTAGGTGTTGTGTGGTGGTGATGTGTAGTCAGGATAGTTGTTGTGTGGTGGTGTTCTGTAGTGACGTAAGGTGTTTTGTGGTGGTGATGTGTAGTGATGGTGGTGGGTGTTCTGTAGTGGTTGTAACGGGGGGTGGGGGAAATAGCTCTATCTTGTCCATTATTCCACCCCCCAGTTAACTAACGAGGCCGGGGGAAACAGCTCTCTCTAGTCCGTTATCCCGTCCCCAGTTAGCTAACTATTCTAGAGCACTCCCAGAGTTCCTAAGCCAACCTCTCTCGTTCAACACCTTGTAACCTAGGTATTTGACTACCTAGGTGCTAAGACTACAAGGCGCCGTAACTGGATCAGCTACCCGAAACTCTAGAGAGAACTCTAGAATACAGAATCATTGCCCCAAACGTATAAGAGAAAACGAAAGGAAAGAAATGAATAGTGAAGTAATTAGTGAGGGTTTGGGGTGAGAGGCAGAGAGGTGGGAGGGGCGAGGAGGGTCATTAACGGTTGAAAGTGAGAGTTTAGAGAGGGGGTGGAGGGAGAGGTGTAGATAGGTAGAAGTAGAAGAGTAGATAGTAGAAGTAGAAGAGTAGATAGTAGAAGACGAAATGCTGCCACCATCCATTCATGATCATTACATACAAGACAAGGAATGGAACTTGCCTGTATCAAAATATTCTCAAAAGATGTTATCATGAGTTCATTATTAGTATGTTCCCTCTGTACCATGTATCATTCTCCAAACATGTACTCATTAAATCATGAAACCAGTAATCACAGAGGCTTTCTCACCTCAACTCAAAATCTCTAGGGAACAAAGTTAAACACAATTTAAATAATAAATTCATAATTATATTTCCCATGAAGTATCATCATTTAGCAATTCAATTAAAATGTTCCAGTTTAATATTTAAAGTGAGTCATCCTCCAAGAATCTGAGAACCCTACAACTTGACTGCCCCTGATCATCACACAACACTTGTAAAACACGACCAAGTCACCTTAATGTTCACTCACCGAGGACTGAGTCTAAGTTGAATAGAGAGGGGGGGGGGGTCTGTAGTTGACAGAGACTCCCGCCCTGCCGGCCGACAGCCTCCCTGGTAGGGCTGTCTTCTCTGCTTCTGCTGACTCCCGTTCTGTCTGTTAATGCTCTATGCTGGATAGCTCTCCGAGTTTATATTGGGGAACCTAGTAGCTAACTCCGCCCACAAGTAGATAGCCTCCGGCACTACCAAGCCACTCCTTAAACGTCGGCATGTTTGAAGGCTACCCGGCTCCAATTATACGCTTAGCGGAAGCAAGGTGAAATTATCATGATCTGACCTCAGGTCACTTGGGGTCATTAACGGTTAGAGGTGTGAGATCTCAGGCAGACAACTGGCGCCTCTCCGATCCTTGTCTGTGACTCATGTACTCTATGTATGTATTAACCTAAACCAAACACTTTTACAGTGTTACATGGTGGTGATGAAAATTTAAGTATTTTTGGAAGATGGCTACAGTTACGAGGCTGGTCGTTACAGTGTAGATGGTTACAGTGTTTCAGGTTGTGTGAAGTAAATACGGTTACAATGATGAGGGTTGTCATTAGTTAAGACGATTACTGTGGTGAAGATAGTGCGATAGTGCGTAGTAACTATGGTTAGTGACGATAGTCATTTGTAGTGAAGATCGACACCACTGACGACTGTGTTGTAAAGTTACAGCGATGAAACTATTTTATAATAAAGATGATTACAGTGAAGATATTGTGTGTACTGAAAATGATTATAGTGAAGTTTTTGTGTGTAGTTAAGATGGTTACAGTGAAGATAGTGTGTAGTGAAGATGGTTACAGTTAAAAATAGTGTGTAATGAAGATAGTGTGTAGTGATGATAGAGTGTAGTGAAGATGGTTACTATGAAGATAGTGTGTAGTGAAGAGAGTTACAGTATAGTGTGTGTAGTGATGATAGTGTGTAGTGAAGATGGTTACTGTGAAGATGGTTACAGTATAGTGTGTGTGTGTGAGTAGTGAAGATGGTTACAGTATTGTGTGAAGACGGTTACAGTATTGTGTATGTAGTGAAGATGGTTACAGTAATGTGTATGTAGTGAAGATGGTTACATTATAGTGTGTGTTGTGAAGATGGTTTCAGTATAGTGTGTGTAGTGAAGATGGTTACATTATAGTGTGTGTTGTGAAGATGGTTACAGTATAGTGTGTGTAGTGAAGATGGTTACATTATAGTGTGTGTGTTGTGAAGATGGTTACACTATAGTGTGTGTAGTAAGGATGGTTACATTATAATGTGTGTTGTGAAGATGGTTACAGTGTAGTGAAGATGGTTACGTTATAGTGTGTGTTGTGAAGATGGTTACAGTATAGTGTGTGAATTGAAGATGGTTACATTATAGTGTGTGTTGTGAAGATGGTTACATAATAGTGTGTGTTGTGAAGATGGTAACAGTATAGTGTGTGTTGTGAAGATGGTAACAGTATAGTGTTTGTTGTAAAGATGGTTACATTATAGTATGTGGAGTGAAGATGGTTATAGTATAGTGTGTGGAGTGAAGATGGTTACAGTATAGTGTGTGGAGTGAAGATGGTTACAGAATAGTGTGTGTAGTGAAGATGGTTGCAGTGAGGATATAATGTGTGTATTCACCTAGTTGTGCTTGAGGGGGTTCAGCTCTGCTCTTGCGGAGCAAGAGTTCTTTCCCTCTTTCCTAAACACCCAACTCTCGTATGCCCAGTCCTCGACGACGTGCACCTGACTGATGATATTTTCTTAGAAGCGGACAGACTTGGTTTTCTTCTGGTGGCAGCCATCGTCGCCGGAGACCTTTTCCTTCTCCATACTGATCAGGCCGCTTCACACTATCAAGAACCTAAAGAATACTTCTAGTAATAATATACCAGATGCAAGAATTATAGTCATGCTCATAGTTCGACTGGTCTATTAAGTGCGATGCCCAGTAGTGATGTACTCACATCATACGTCTTTTACATATAAATAAGATACCTTTATAAACTTTATCTATTCTCTTCAAGAGCTTGTAGGTAGTTAAGAGTCTCTCTCTCTCTCTCTCTCTCTCTCTCTCTCTCTCTCTCTCTCTCTCTCTCTCTCTCTCTCTCTCTCTCTCTCTCTCTCTCTCTCTCTCTCTATCTCTCTCTCTCTCTCTCTCTCTCTCTCTCTCTCTCTCTCTCTCTCTCTCTATCTCTCTCTCTCTCTCTCTCTCTCTCTCTCTCTCTCTCTCTCTCTCTCTCTCTCTCTCTCTCTCTCTCTCTCTTTCTCTCTCTCTCTCTCTCTCTCTCTCTCTCTCTCTCTTTTTTCAACATGTCTCCGACTCGAAGCTGAAGACTCTTAATTGTGAAATTAATCCTGTTGCAAAATTTCGACCATTTTTCCAAGTTTTTGTTATGCTTCATAAGGTGTGGGTTCCCAGCTGTCGCTGCATACTCAGGTAATGGTCTCACATATGTAGTATGTGTGGATTTGGAATCCTTTTAGTTTAGATTTTTAAATGACGTTCTTTTGTTTGGTAACTTCCCATATGGTGCTAATGATGTCCTGTTCACATTAGCTTGTGGTGTTTAGTGTTTGGATAATTTCTACTCTCGGATGATGATATGTCGTGATTGTAGGTGTTGTGTGGTGGTGATGTGTAGTAACGGTAGGTGTTGTGTGGTGGTGATGTGTAGTGACGGTAGGTGCTGTGTGGTGGTGATGTGTAGTGAAGGTGGGTGTTGTTTGGTGGTGATGTGTAGTGATGGTAGGTATTGTGTGGTGGTGATGTGTAGTGATGATAGGTGTTGTGTGGTGGTGATGTGTAGTGACGGTAGGTGTTGTGTGGTGTGGTGGTGATGTGTAGTCAGGATAGTTGTTGTGTGGTGGTGTTCTGTAGTGACGTAAGGTGTTTTGTGGTGGTGATGTGTAGTGATGGTGGTGGGTGTTCTGTAGTGGTGGTGATGAAAATTTAAGTATTTTTGGAAGATGGCTACAGTTACGAGGCTGGTCGTTACAGTGTAGATTGTTACAGTGTTTCAGGTTGTGTGAAGTAAATACGGTTACAATGATGAGGGTTGTCATTAGTTAAGACGATTACTGTGGTGAAGATAGTGCGTAGTAACTATGGTTAGTGACGATAGTCATTTGTAGTGAAGATCGACACCACTGACGACTGTGTTGTAAAGTTACAGCGATGAAACTATTTTATAATAAAGATGATTACAGTGAAGATATTGTGTGTACTGAAAATGATTATAGTGAAGTTTTTGTGTGCAGTTAAGATGGTTACAGTGAAGATAGTGTGTAGTGAAGATGGTTACAGTAAAAAATAGTGTGTAATGAAGATAGTGTGTAGTGATGATAGAGTGTAGTGAAGATGGTTACTATGAAGATAGTGTGTAGTGAAGAGAGTTACAATATAGTGTGTGTAGTGATGATAGTGTGTAGTGAAGATGGTTACTGTGAAGATGGTTACATTATAGTGTGTGTGTGTGTGAGTAGTGAAGATGGTTACAGTATTGTGTGAAGACGGTTACAGTATTGTGTATGTAGTGAAGATGGTTACAGTAATGTGTATGTAGTGAAGATGGTTACATTATAGTGTGTGTTGTGAAGATGGTTTCAGTATAGTGTGTGTAGTGAAGATGGTTACATTATAGTGTGTTGTGAAGATGGTTACAGTATAGTGTGTGTAGTGAAGATGGTTACATTATAGTGTGTGTGTTGTGAAGATGGTTACAGTATAGTGTGTGTAGTAAGGATGGTTACATTATAATGTGTGTTGTGAAGATGGTTACAGTGTAGTGAAGATGGTTACGTTATAGTGTGTGTTGTGAAGATGGTTACAGTATAGTGTGTGAATTGAAGATGGTTACATTATAGTGTGTGTTGTGAAGATGGTTACATAATAGTGTGTGTTGTGAAGATGGTAACAGTATAGTGTGTGTTGTGAAGATGGTAACAGTATAGTGTTTGTTGTAAAGAGGGTTACATTATAGTATGTGGAGTGAAGATGGTTATAGTATAGTGTGTGGAGTGAAGATGGTTACAGTATAGTGTGTGGAGTGAAGATGGTTACAGAATAGTGTGTGTAGTGAAGATGGTTGCAGTGAGGATATAATGTGTGTATTCACCTAGTTGTGCTTGAGGGGGTTCAGCTCTGCTCTTGCGGAGCAAGAGTTCTTTCCCTCTTTCCTAAACACCCAACTCTCGTATGCCCAGTCCTCGACGACGTGCACCTGACTGATGATATTTTCTTAGAAGCGGACAGACTTGGTTTTCTTCTGGTGGCAGCCATCGTCGCCGGAGACCTTTTCCTTCTCCATACTGATCAGGCCGCTTCACACTATCAAGAACCTAAAGAATACTTCTAGTAATAATATACCAGATGCAAGAATTATAGTCATGCTAATAGTTCGACTGGTCTATTAAGTGCGATGCCCAGTAGTGATGTACTCACATCATACGTCTTTTACATATAAATAAGATACCTTTATAAACTTTATCTATTCTCTTCAAGAGCTTGTAGGTAGTTAAGAGTCTCTCTCTCTCTCTCTCTCTCTCTCTCTCCTCTCTCTCTCTCTCTCTCTCTCTCTCTCTCTCTCTCTCTCTCTCTCTCCTCTCTCTCTCTCTCTCTCTCTCTCTCTCTCTCTCTCTCTCTCTCTCTCTCTCTTTTTTCAACATGTCTTCGACTCGAAGCTGAAGACTCTTAATTGTGAAATTAATCCTGTTGCAAAATTACGACCATTTTTCCAAGTTTTTGTTATGCTTCATAAGGTGTGGGTTCCCAGCTGTCGCTGCATACTCAGGTAATGGTCTCACATATGTAGTATGTGTGGATTTGGAATCCTTTTAGTTTAGATTTGTAAATGACGTTCTTTTGTTTGGTAACTTCCCATATGGTGCTAATGATGTCCTGTTCACATTAGCTTGTGGTGTTTAGTGTTTGGATAATTTCTACTCTCGGATGATGATATGTCGTGATTGTAGGTGTTGTGTGGTGGTGATGTGTAGTAACGGTAGGTGTTGTGTGGTGGTGATGTGTAGTGATGGTGGTGGGTGTTCTGTAGTGGTGGTGATGAAAATTTAAGTATTTTTGGAAGATGGCTACAGTTACGAGGCTGGTCGTTACAGTGTAGATGGTTACAGTGTTTCAGGTTGTGTGAAGTAAATACGGTTACAATGATGAGGGTTGTCATTAGTTAAGACGATTACTGTGGTGAAGATAGTGCGATAGTGCGTAGTAACTATGGTTAGTGACGATAGTCATTTGTAGTGAAGATCGACACCACTGACGACTGTGTTGTAAAGTTACAGCGATGAAACTATTTTATAATAAAGATGATTACAGTGAAGATATTGTGTGTACTGAAAATGATTATAGTGAAGTTTTTGTGTGTAGTTAAGATGGTTACAGTGAAGATAGTGTGTAGTGAAGATGGTTACAGTAAAAAATAGTGTGTAATGAAGATAGTGTGTAGTGATGATAGAGTGTAGTGAAGATGGTTACTATGAAGATAGTGTGTAGTGAAGAGAGTTACAGTATAGTGTGTGTAGTGATGATAGTGTGTAGTGAAGATGGTTACTGTGAAGATGGTTACAGTATAGTGTGTGTGTGTGAGTAGTGAAGATGGTTACAGTATTGTGTGAAGACGGTTACAGTATTGTGTATGTAGTGAAGATGGTTACAGTAATGTGTATGTAGTGAAGATGGTTTCATTATAGTGTGTGTTGTGAAGATGGTTTCAGTATAGTGTGTGTAGTGAAGATGGTTACATTATAGTGTGTGTTGTGAAGATGGTTACAGTATAGTGTGTGTAGTGAAGATGGTTACATTATAGTGTGTGTGTTGTGAAGATGGTTACAGTATAGTGTGTGTAGTAAGGATGGTTACATTATAATGTGTGTTGTGAAGATGGTTACAGTGTAGTGAAGATGGTTACGTTATAGTGTGTGTTGTGAAGATGGTTACAGTATAGTGTGTGAATTGAAGATGGTTACATTATAGTGTGTGTTGTGAAGATGGTTACATAATAGTGTGTGTTGTGAAGATGGTAACAGTATAGTGTGTGTTGTGAAGATGGTAACAGTATAGTGTTTGTTGTAAAGATGGTTACATTATAGTATGTGGAGTTAAGATGGTTATAGTATAGTGTGTGGAGTGAAGATGGCTACAGTATAGTGTGTGGAGTGAAGATGGTTACAGAATAGTGTGTGTAGTGAAGATGGTTGCAGTGAGGATATAATGTGTGTATTCACCTAGTTGTGCTTGAGGGGGTTCAGCTCTGCTCTTGCGGAGCAAGAGTTCTTTCCCTCTTTCCTAAACACCCAACTCTCGTATGCCCAGTCCTCGACGACGTGCACCTGACTGATGATATTTTCTTAGAAGCGGACAGACTTGGTTTTCTTCTGGTGGCAGCCATCGTCGCCGGAGACCTTTTCCTTCTCCATACTGATCAGGCCGCTTCACACTATCAAGAACCTAAAGAATACTTCTAGTAATAATATACCAGATGCAAGAATTATAGTCATGCTAATAGTTCGACTGGTCTATTAAGTGCGATGCCCAGTAGTGATGTACTCACATCATACGTCTTTTACATATAAATAAGATACCTTTATAAACTTTATCTATTCTCTTCAAGAGCTTGTAGGTAGTTAAGAGTCTCTCTCTCTCTCTCTCTCTCTCTCTCTCTCATCTCTCTCTCTTCTCTCTCTCTCTCTCTCTCTCTCTCTCTCTCTCTCTCTCTCTCTCTCTCTCTCTCTCTCTCTCTCTCTCTCTCTCTCTCTCTCTCTCTTCTCTCTCTCTCTCTCTCTCTCTCTCTCTCTCTCTCTCTCTCTCTCTCTCTCTCTCTCTCTCTCTCTCTCTCTCTCTCTCTCTCTCTCTCTCTCTCTTTTTTTTCAACATGTCTTCGACTCGAAGCTGAAGACTCTTAATTGTGAAATTAATCTTGTTTCAAAATTTCGACCATTTTTCCAAGTTTTTGTTATGCTTCATAAGGTGTGGGTTCCCAGCTGTCGCTGCATACTCAGGTAATGGTCTCACATATGTAGTATGTGTGGATTTGGAATCCTTTTAGTTTAGATTTTTAAATGACGTTCTTTTGTTTGGTAACTTCCCATACGGTGCTAATGATGTCCTGTTCCCATTAGCTTGTGGTGTTTAGTGTTTGGATAATTTCTACTCTCGGATGATGATATGTCGTGATTGTAGGTGTTGTGTGGTGGTGATGTGTAGTAACGGTAGGTGTTGTGTGGTGGTGATGTGTAGTGACGGTAGGTGCTGTGTGGTGGTGATGTGTAGTGAAGGTGGGTGTTGTTTGGTGGTGATGTGTAGTGATGGTAGGTATTGTGTGGTGGTGATGTGTAGTGATGATAGGTGTTGTGTGGTGGTGATGTGTAGTGACGGTAGGTGTTGTGTGGTGGTGATGTGTAGTCAGGATAGTTGTTGTGTGGTGGTGTTCTGTAGTGACGTAAGGTGTTTTGTGGTGGTGATGTGTAGTGATGGTGGTGGGTGTTCTGTAGTGGTGGTGATGAAAATTTAAGTATTTTTGGAAGATGGCTACAGTTACGAGGCTGGTCGTTACAGTGTAGATGGTTACAGTGTTTCAGGTTGTGTGAAGTAAATACGGTTACAATGATGAGGGTTGTCATTAGTTAAGACGATTACTGTGGTGAAGATAGTGCGATAGTGCGTAGTAACTATGGTTAGTGACGATAGTCATTTGTAGTGAAGATCGACACCACTGACGACTGTGTTGTAAAGTTACAGCGATGAAACTATTTTATAATAAAGATGATTACAGTGAAGATATTGTGTGTACTGAAAATGATTATAGTGAAGTTTTTGTGTGTAGTTAAGATGGTTACAGTGAAGATAGTGTGTAGTGAAGATGGTTACAGTTAAAAAATAGTGTGTAATGAAGATAGTGTGTAGTGATGATAGAGTGTAGTGAAGATGGTTACTATGAAGATAGTGTGTAGTGAAGAGAGTTACAGTATAGTGTGTGTAGTGATGATAGTGTGTAGTGAAGATGGTTACTGTGAAGATGGTTACAGTATAGTGTGTGTGTGTGAGTAGTGAAGATGGTTACAGTATTGTGTGAAGACGGTTACAGGATTGTGTATGTAGTGAATATGGTTACAGTAATGTGTATGTAGTGAAGATGGTTACATTATAGTGTGTGTTGTGAAGATGGTTTCAGTATAGTGTGTGTAGTGAAGATGGTTACATTATAGTGTGTGTTGTGAAGATGGTTACAGTATAGTGTGTGTAGTGAAGATGGTTACATTATAGTGTGTGTGTTGTGAAGATGGTTACACTATAGTGTGTGTAGTAAGGATGGTTACATTATAATGTGTGTTGTGAAGATGGTTACAGTGTAGTGAAGATGGTTACGTTATAGTGTGTGTTGTGAAGATGGTTACAGTATAGTGTGTGAATTGAAGATGGTTACATTATAGTGTGTGTTGTGAAGATGGTTACATAATAGTGTGTGTTGTGAAGATGGTAACAGAATAGTGTGTGTTGTGAAGATGGTAACAGTATAGTGTTTGTTGTAAAGATGGTTACATTATAGTATGTGGAGTGAAGATGGTTATAGTATAGTGTGTGGAGTGAAGATGGTTACAGTATAGTGTGTGGAGTGAAGATGGTTACAGAATAGTGTGTGTAGTGAAGATGGTTGCAGTGAGGATATAATGTGTGTATTCACCTAGTTGTGCTTGAGGGGGTTCAGCTCTGCTCTTGCGGAGCAAGAGTTCTTTCCCTCTTTCCTAAACACCCAACTCTCGTATGCCCAGTCCTCGACGACGTGCACCTGACTGATGATATTTTCTTAGAAGCGGACAGACTTGGTTTTCTTCTGGTGGCAGCCATCGTCGCCGGAGACCTTTTCCTTCTCCATACTGATCAGGCCGCTTCACACTATCAAGAACCTAAAGAATACTTCTAGTAATAATATACCAGATGCAAGAATTATAGTCATGCTAATAGTTCGACTGGTCTATTAAGTGCGATGCCCAGTAGTGATGTACTCACATCATACGTCTTTTACATATAAATAAGATACCTTTATAAACTTTATCTATTCTCTTCAAGAGCTTGTAGGTAGTTAAGAGTCTCTCTCTCTCTCTCTCTCTCTCTCTCTCTCTCTCTCTCTCTCTCTCTCTCTCTCTCTCTCTCCTCTCTCTCTCTCTCTCTCTCTCTCTCTCTCTCTCTCTCTCTCTCTCTCTCTCTCTCTCTCTCTCTCTCTCTCTCTCTCTCTCTCTCTCTCTCTCTCTCTCTCTCTCTCTCTCTCTCTCTCTCTCTCTCTCTCTCTCTCTCTCTCTCTCTCTCTCTCTCTCTCTCTCTCTCTCTCTCTTCTCTCTCTCTCTCTCTCTCTCTCTCTCTCTCTCTCTCTCTCTCTCTTTTTTCAACATGTCTCCGACTCGAAGATGAAGACTCTTAATTGTGAAATTAATCCTGTTGCAAAATTTCGACCATTTTTCCAAGTTTTTGTTATGCTTCATAAGGTGTGGGTTCCCAGCTGTCGCTGCATACTCAGGTAATGGTCTCACATATGTAGTATGTGTGGATTTGGAATCCT
>NC_091157.1:54852929-54864456 GCF_040958095.1 Procambarus clarkii
GGTGATGTGTAGTAACGGTAGGTGTTGTGTGGTGGTGATGTGTAGTGACGGTAGGTGCTGTGTGGTGGTGATGTGTAGTGAAGGTGGGTGTTGTTTGGTGGTGATGTGTAGTGATGGTAGGTATTGTGTGTGGTGATGTGTAGTGATGATAGGTGTTGTGTGGTGGTGATGTGTATGACGGTAGGTGTTGTGTGGTGGTGATGTGTAGTCAGGATAGTTGTTGTGTGGTGGTGTTCTGTAGTACGTAAGGTGTTTTGTGGTGGTGATGTGTAGTGAGGTGGTGGGGTGTTCTGTAGTGGTGGTGATGAAAATTTAAGTATTTTTGGAAGATGGCTACAGTTACGAGGCTGGTCGTTACAGTGTAGATGGTTACAGTGTTTCAGGTTGTGTGAAGTAAATACGGTTACAATGATGAGGGTTGTCATTAGTTAAGACGATTACTGTGGTGAAGATAGTGCGATAGTGCGTAGTAACTATGGTTAGTGATCGATAGTCATTTGTAGTGAAGATCGACACCACTGACGACTGTGTTGTAAAGTTACAGCTGATGAAACTATTTTATAATAAAGATGATTACAGTGAAGATATTGTGTGTACTGAAAATGATTATAGTGAAGTTTTTGTGTGTAGTTAAGATGGTTACAGTGAGATAGTGTGTAGTGAAGATGGTTACAGTAAAAAATAGTGTGTAATGAAGATAGTGTGTAGTGATGATAGAGTGTAGTGAAGATGGTTACTCATGAAGGATAGTGTGTAGTGAAGAGAGTTACAGTATAGTGTGTGTAGTGATGATAGTGTGTAGTGAAGATGGTTACTGTGAAGATGGTTACAGTATAGTGTGTGGTGTGTGAGTAGTGAAGATGGTTACAGTATTGTGTGAAGACGGTTACAGTATTGTGTATGTAGTGAAGATGGTTTACAGTAATGTGTATGTAGTGAAGATGGTTACATTATAGTGTGTGTTGTGAAGATGGTTTCAGTATAGTGTGTGTAGTGAAGATGGTTACATTATAGTGTGTGTTGTGAAGATGGTTACAGTATAGTGTGTGTAGTGAAGATGGTTACATTATAGTGTGTGTGTTGTGAAGATGGTTACAGTATAGTGTGTGTAGTAAGGATGGTTACATTATAATTGTGTGTTGTGAAGATGGTTACAGTGTAGTGAAGATGGTTACGTTATAGTGTGTGTTGTGAAGATGGTTACAGTATAGTGTGTGAATTGAAGATGGTTACATATAGTGTGTGTTGTGAAGGATGGTTACATAATAGTGTGTGTTGTGAAGTATGGTAACAGTATAGTGTGTGTTGTGAAGATGGTAACAGTATAGTGTTTGTTGTACAAGATGGTTACATTATAGTATGTGGAGTGAAAGATGGTTATAGTATAGTGTGTGGAGTGAAGATGGCTTACAGTATAGTGTAGTGGAGTGAAGATGGTTACAGAATAGTGTGTGTAGTGAAGGATGGTTGCAGTGAGGATATAATGTGTGTATTCACCTAGTTGTGCTTGAGGGGGGTTCAGCTCTGCTCTTGCGGAGCAAGAGTTCTTTCCCTCTTTCCTAAACACCCAACTCTCGTATGCCCAGTCCTCGACGACGTGCACCTGACTGATGATATTTTCTTAGAAGCGGACAGACTTGGTTTTCTTCTGGTGGCAGCCATCGTCGCCGGAGACCTTTTCCTTCTCCATACTGATCAGGCCGCTTCACACTATCAAGAACCTAAAGAATACTTCTAGTAATAATATACCAGATGCAAGAATTATAGTCAATGCTAATAGTTCGAACTGGTCTATTAAGTGCGATGCCCAGTAGTGATGTACTCCACATCATACGTTCTTTTACATATAAATAAGATACCCTTTATAAACTTTATCTATTCTCTTCAAGAGCTTGTAGGTAGTTAAGAGTCTCTCTCTCTCTCTCTCTCTCTCTCTCTCACTCTTCTCCTCTCTCCACTCTCTCTCTCTCTCGTCTCTCTCTCCTCATCTCTCTCCGTCTCTCTCTCTCCTCTCTCTCTCTCTCTCTCTCTCTCTCTCTCTCTCTCTCTCTCTCTCTCTCTCTCTCTCTCTCTCTCTCTCTCTCTCTCTCTCTCTCTTCTCTCTCTCTCTCTCTCTCTCTCTCTCTCTCTCTCTCTCTCTCTCTCTCTCTCTCTCTCTCTCTCTCTCTCTCTCCTCTCTCTCTCTCTCTCTCTCTCTCTCTCTTCTCTCTCTCTCTCTCTCTCTCTCTCTCTCTCTCTTCTCTCTCTCTCTCTCTCTCTCTCTCTCTCTCTCTCTCTCTCTCTCTCTCTCTCTCTCTCTCTCTCTCTCTCTCTCCTATCTTCTCTCTCTCTCTCTCTCCTCTCTCTCTCTCTCTCTCTCTCTCTCTCTCTCTCTTCTCTCTCTCTCTCTCTCTCTCTCTCTCTCTCTCCTCTCTCTCTCTTCCTTCTCTCTCTCTCTCTCTCTCTTCTCCTCTCTCTCTCTCTCTCTCTCTCTCTCTCTCTCTCTATCTCTCTCTCTCTCTCTCTCTCTCTCTTTTTTTCAACATGTCCTTCGACTCGAAGCTGAAGACTCTTAATTGTGGAAATTAATCCTGTTTCAAAATTTCGACCATTTTTCCAAGTTTTTGTTATGCTTCATAAGGTGTAGGGTTCCCAGCTGTCGCTGCATACTCAGGTAATGGTCTCACATATGTAGTAGTATGTGTGGAGTTGGAATCCTTTTAGTTTAGATTTTTAATGACGTTCTTTTGTTTTGGTAACTTCCCTATGGTGCTAATGATGTCCGTTCACATTAGCTTGTGGTGTTTAGTGTTTGGATAATTTCTACTCTCGGATGATGATATGCTCGTGATTGTAGGTGTTGTGTGGTGGGTGATGTGTAGTAACGGTAGGTGTTGTGTGGTGGTGATGTGTAGTGACGGTAGGTGCTGTGGTGGTGATGTGTAGTGAGGTTGGGTGTTGTTTTGGTGGTGATGTGTAGTGATGGTAGGTAAGTGTGTGGTGGTGATGTGTAGTGATGATAGGTGTTGTGTGGTGGTGATGTGTAGTGACGGTAGGTGTTGTGTGGTGGTGATGTGTAGTCAGGATAGTTGTTGTGTGGTGGTGTTCTGTAGTGACGTAAGGTGTTTTGTGGTGGTGATGTGTAGTGATGGTGGTGGGTGTTCTGTAGTGGTGGTGATGAAAAATTTAAGTATTTTATGGAAGATGGCTACAGTTACGAGGCTGGTCGTTACATGTGTAGATGGTTACAGTGTTTCAGGTTGTGTGAAGTAAATACGTTGACAAATGGATGAGGGTTGTCATTAGTTAAGGACGATTACTGTGGTGAAGATAGTGCGATAAGTGCGTAGTAACTAGTGGTTAGTGACTGATAGTCATTTGTAGTGAAGATCGACACCACTGACGACTGTGTTGTAAAGTTACAGTGATGAAACTATTTTATAATAAAGATGATTACAGTGAAGATATTGTGTGTACTGAAAATGATTATAGTGAAGTTTTTGTGTGTAGTTAAGATGGTTAACAGTGAAGATAGTGTGTAGTGAAGATGGTTACAGTAAAAAATAGTGTGTAATGAAGATAGTGTGTAGTGATGATAGAGTGTAGTGAAGATGGTTACTATGAAGATAGTGTGTAGTGAAGAGAGTTACAGTATAGTGTGTGTAGTGATGATAGTGTGTAGTGAAGATGGTTACTGTGAAGATGGTTACAGTATAGTGTGTGTGTGTGAGTAGTGAAGATGGTTACAGTATTGTGTGAAGACGGTTACAGTATTGTGTATGTAGTGAAGATGGTTACAGTAATGTGTATGTAGTGAAGATGGTTACATTATAGTGTGTGTTGTGAAGATGGTTTCAGTATAGTGTGTGTAGTGAAGATGGTTACATTATAGTGTGTGTTGTGAAGATGGTTACAGTATAGTGTGTGTAGTGAAGATGGTTACATTATAGTGTGTGTGTTGTGAAGATGGTTACAGTATAGTGTGTGTAGTAAGGATGGTTACATTATAATGTGTGTTGTGAAGATGGTTACAGTGTAGTGAAGATGGTTACGTTATAGTGTGTGTTGTGAAGATGGTTACAGTATAGTGTGTGAATTGAAGATGGTTACATTATAGTGTGTGTTGTGAAGATGGTTACATAATAGTGTGTGTTGTGAAGATGGTAACAGTATAGTGTGTGTTGTGAAGATGGTAACAGTATAGTGTTTGTTGTAAAGATGGTTACATTATAGTATGTGGAGTGAAGATGGTTATAGTATAGTGTGTGGAGTGAAGATGGTTACAGTATAGTGTGTGGAGTGAAGATGGTTACAGAATAGTGTGTGTAGTGAAGATGGTTGCAGTGAGGATATAATGTGTGTATTCACCTAGTTGTGCTTGAGGGGGTTCAGCTCTGCTCTTGCGGAGCAAGAGTTCTTTCCCTCTTTCCTAAACACCCAACTCTCGTATGCCCAGTCCTCGACGACGTGCACCTGACTGATGATATTTTCTTAGAAGCGGACAGACTTGGTTTTCTTCTGGTGGCAGCCATCGTCGCCGGAGACCTTTTCCTTCTCCATACTGATCAGGCCGCTTCACACTATCAAGAACCTAAAGAATACTTCTAGTAATAATATACCAGATGCAAGAATTATAGTCATGCTAATAGTTCGACTGGTCTATTAAGTGCGATGCCCAGTAGTGATGTACTCACATCATACGTCTTTTACATATAAATAAGATACCTTTATAAACTTTATCTATTCTCTTCAAGAGCTTGTAGGTAGTTAAGAGTCTCTCTCTCTCTCTCTCTCTCTCTCTCTCTCTCTCTCTCTCTCTCTCTCTCTCTCTCTCTCTCTCTCTCTCTCTCTCTCTCTCTCTCTCTCTCTCTCTCTCTCTCTCTCTCTCTCTCTCTCTCTCTCTCTCTCTCTCTCTCTCTCTCTTTTTTCAACATGTCTTCGACTCGAAGCTGAAGACTCTTAATTGTGAAATTAATCCTGTGGCAAAATTTCGACCATTTTTCCAAGTTTTTGTTATGCTTCATAAGGTGTGGGTTCCCAGCTGTCGCTGCATACTCAGGTAATGGTCTCACATATGTAGTATGTGTGGATTTGGAATCCTTTTAGTTTAGATTTTTAAATGACGTTCTTTTGTTTGGTAACTTCCCATATGGTGCTAATGATGTCCTGTTCACATTAGCTTGTGGTGTTTAGTGTTTGGATAATTTCTACTCTCGGATGATGATATGTCGTGATTGTAGGTGTTGTGTGGTGGTGATGTGTAGTAACGGTAGGTGTTGTGTGGTGGTGATGTGTAGTGACGGTAGGTGCTGTGTGGTGGTGATGTGTAGTGAAGGTGGGTGTTGTTTGGTGGTGATGTGTAGTGATGGTAGGTATTGTGTGGTGGTGATGTGTAGTGATGATAGGTGTTGTGTGGTGGTGATGTGTAGTGACGGTAGGTGTTGTGTGGTGGTGATGTGTAGTCAGGATAGTTGTTGTGTGGTGGTGTTCTGTAGTGACGTAAGGTGTTTTGTGGTGGTGATGTGTAGTGATGGTGGTGGGTGTTCTGTAGTGGTGGTGATGAAAATTTAAGTATTTTTGGAAGATGGCTACAGTTACGAGGCTGGTCGTTACAGTGTAGATGGTTACAGTGTTTCAGGTTGTGTGAAGTAAATACGGTTACAATGATGAGGGTTGTCATTAGTTAAGACGTTACTGTGGTGAAGATAGTGCGATAGTGCGTAGTAACTATGGTTAGTGACGATAGTCATTTGTAGTGAAGATCGACACCACTGACGACTGTGTTGTAAAGTTACAGTGATGAAACTATTTTATAATAAAGATGATTACAGTGAAGATATTGTGTGTACTGAAAATGATTATAGTGAAGTTTTTGTGTGTAGTTAAGATGGTTACAGTGAAGATAGTGTGTAGTGAAGATGGTTACAGTAAAAAATAGTGTGTAATGAAGATAGTGTGTAGTGATGATAGAGTGTAGTGAAGATGGTTACTATGAAGATAGTGTGTAGTGAAGAGAGTTACAGTATAGTGTGTGTAGTGATGATAGTGTGTAGTGAAGATGGTTACTGTGAAGATGGTTACAGTATAGTGTGTGTGTGTGAGTAGTGAAGATGGTTACAGTATTGTGTGAAGACGGTTACAGTATTGTGTATGTAGTGAAGATGGTTACAGTAATGTGTATGTAGTGAAGATGGTTACATTATAGTGTGTGTTGTGAAGATGGTTTCAGTATAGTGTGTGTAGTGAAGATGGTTACATTATAGTGTGTGTTGTGAAGATGGTTACAGTATAGTGTGTGTAGTGAAGATGGTTACATTATAGTGTGTGTGTTGTGAAGATGGTTACAGTATAGTGTGTGTAGTAAGGATGGTTACATTATAATGTGTGTTGTGAAGATGGTTACAGTGTAGTGAAGATGGTTACGTTATAGTGTGTGTTGTGAAGATGGTTACAGTATAGTGTGTGAATTGAAGATGGTTACATTATAGTGTGTGTTGTGAAGATGGTTACATAATAGTGTGTGTTGTGAAGATGGTAACAGTATAGTGTGTGTTGTGAAGATGGTAACAGTATAGTGTTTGTTGTAAAGATGGTTACATTATAGTATGTGGAGTGAAGATGGTTATAGTATAGTGTGTGGAGTGAAGATGGTTACAGTATAGTGTGTGGAGTGAAGATGGTTACAGAATAGTGTGTGTAGTGAAGATGGTTGCAGTGAGGATATAATGTGTGTATTCACCTAGTTGTGCTTGAGGGGGTTCAGCTCTGCTCTTGCGGAGCAAGAGTTCTTTCCCTCTTTCCTAAACACCCAACTCTCGTATGCCCAGTCCTCGACGACGTGCACCTGACTGATGATATTTTCTTAGAAGCGGACAGACTTGGTTTTCTTCTGGTGGCAGCCATCGTCGCCGGAGACCTTTTCCTTCTCCATACTGATCAGGCCGCTTCACACTATCAAGAACCTAAAGAATACTTCTAGTAATAATATACCAGATGCAAGAATTATAGTCATGCTAATAGTTCGACTGGTCTATTAAGTGCGATGCCCAGTAGTGATGTACTCACATCATACGTCTTTTACATATAAATAAGATACCTTTATAAACTTTATCTATTCTCTTCAAGAGCTTGTAGGTAGTTAAGAGTCTCTCTCTCTCTCTCTCTCTCTCTCTCTCTCTCTCTCTCTCTCTCTCTCTCTCTCTCTCTCTCTCTCTCTCTCTCTCTCTCTCTCTCTCTCTCTCTCTCTCTCTCTCTCCTCTCTCTCTTCTCTCTCCTCTCTCTCTCTTTTTCAACATGTCTTCGACTCGAAGCTGAAGACTCTTAATTGTGAAATTAATCCTGTGGCAAAATTTCGACCATTTTTCCAAGTTTTTGTTATGCTTCATAAGGTGTGGGTTCCCAGCTGTCGCTGCATACTCAGGTAATGGTCTCACATATGTAGTATGTGTGGATTTGGAATCCTTTTAGTTTAGATTTTTAAATGACGTTCTTTTGTTTGGTAACTTCCCATATGGTGCTAATGATGTCCTGTTCACATTAGCTTGTGGTGTTTAGTGTTTGGATAATTTCTACTCTCGGATGATGATATGTCGTGATTGTAGGTGTTGTGTGGTGGTGATGTGTAGTAACGGTAGGTGTTGTGTGGTGGTGATGTGTAGTGACGGTAGGTGCTGTGTGGTGGTGATGTGTAGTGAAGGTGGGTGTTGTTTGGTGGTGATGTGTAGTGATGGTAGGTATTGTGTGGTGGTGATGTGTAGTGATGATAGGTGTTGTGTGGTGGTGATGTGTAGTGACGGTAGGTGTTGTGTGGTGGTGATGTGTAGTCAGGATAGTTGTTGTGTGGTGGTGTTCTGTAGTGACGTAAGGTGTTTTGTGGTGGTGATGTGTAGTGATGGTGGTGGGTGTTCTGTAGTGGTGGTGATGAAAATTTAAGTATTTTTGGAAGATGGCTACAGTTACGAGGCTGGTCGTTACAGTGTAGATGGTTACAGTGTTTCAGGTTGTGTGAAGTAAATACGGTTACAATGATGAGGGTTGTCATTAGTTAAGACGATTACTGTGGTGAAGATAGTGCGATAGTGCGTAGTAACTATGGTTAGTGACGATAGTCATTTGTAGTGAAGATCGACACCACTGACGACTGTGTTGTAAAGTTACAGTGATGAAACTATTTTATAATAAAGATGATTACAGTGAAGATATTGTGTGTACTGAAAATGATTATAGTGAAGTTTTTGTGTGTAGTTAAGATGGTTACAGTGAAGATAGTGTGTAGTGAAGATGGTTACAGTAAAAAATAGTGTGTAATGAAGATAGTGTGTAGTGATGATAGAGTGTAGTGAAGATGGTTACTATGAAGATAGTGTGTAGTGAAGAGAGTTACAGTATAGTGTGTGTAGTGATGATAGTGTGTAGTGAAGATGGTTACTGTGAAGATGGTTACAGTATAGTGTGTGTGTGTGAGTAGTGAAGATGGTTACAGTATTGTGTGAAGACGGTTACAGTATTGTGTATGTAGTGAAGATGGTTACAGTAATGTGTATGTAGTGAAGATGGTTACATTATAGTGTGTGTTGTGAAGATGGTTTCAGTATAGTGTGTGTAGTGAAGATGGTTACATTATAGTGTGTGTTGTGAAGATGGTTACAGTATAGTGTGTGTAGTGAAGATGGTTACATTATAGTGTGTGTGTTGTGAAGATGGTTACAGTATAGTGTGTGTAGTAAGGATGGTTACATTATAATGTGTGTTGTGAAGATGGTTACAGTGTAGTGAAGATGGTTACGTTATAGTGTGTGTTGTGAAGATGGTTACAGTATAGTGTGTGAATTGAAGATGGTTACATTATAGTGTGTGTTGTGAAGATGGTTACATAATAGTGTGTGTTGTGAAGATGGTAACAGTATAGTGTGTGTTGTGAAGATGGTAACAGTATAGTGTTGTTGTAAAGATGGTTACAGTATGTAGTGAAGATTATAGTATGTGGAGTGAAGATGGTTATAGTATAGTGTGTGGAGTGAAGATGGTTACAGTATAGTGTGTGGAGTGAAGATGGTTACAGAATAGTGTGTGTAGTGAAGATGGTTGCAGTGAGGATATAATGTGTGTATTCACCTAGTTGTGCTTGAGGGGGTTCAGCTCTGCTCTTGCGGAGCAAGAGTTCTTTCCCTCTTTCCTAAACACCCAACTCTCGTATGCCCAGTCCTCGACGACGTGCACCTGACTGATGATATTTTCTTAGAAGCGGACAGACTTGGTTTTCTTCTGGTGGCAGCCATCGTCGCCGGAGACCTTTTCCTTCTCCATACTGATCAGGCCGCTTCACACTATCAAGAACCTAAAGAATACTTCTAGTAATAATATACCAGATGCAAGAATTATAGTCATGCTAATAGTTCGACTGGTCTATTAAGTGCGATGCCCAGTAGTGATGTACTCACATCATACGTCTTTTACATATAAATAAGATACCTTTATAAACTTTATCTATTCTCTTCAAGAGCTTGTAGGTAGTTAAGAGTCTCTCTCTCTCTCTCTCTCTCTCTCTCTCTCTCTCTCTCTCTCTCTCTCTCTCTCTCTCTCTCTCTCTCTCTCTCTCTCTCTCTCTCTCTCTCTCTCTCTCTCTCTCTCTCTCTCTCTCTCTCTCTCTCTCTCTCTCTCTCTCTCTCTCTCTCTCTCTCTCTCTCTCTCTCTCTCTCTCTCTCTCTCTCTCTCTCTCTCTCTCTCTCTCTCTCTCTCTCTCTCTCTCTCTTTTTTCAACATGTCTTCGACTCGAAGCTGAAGACTCTTAATTGTGAAATTAATCCTGTGGCAAAATTTCGACCATTTTTCCAAGTTTTTGTTATGCTTCATAAGGTGTGGGTTCCCAGCTGTCGCTGCATACTCAGGTAATGGTCTCACATATGTAGTATGTGTGGATTTGGAATCCTTTTAGTTTAGATTTTTAAATGACGTTCTTTTGTTTGGTAACTTCCCATATGGTGCTAATGATGTCCTGTTCACATTAGCTTGTGGTGTTTAGTGTTTGGATAATTTCTACTCTCGGATGATGATATGTCGTGATTGTAGGTGTGTGTGGTGGTGATGTGTAGTAACGGTAGGTGTTGTGTGGTGGTGATGTGTAGTGACGGTAGGTGCTGTGTGGTGGTGATGTGTAGTGAAGGTGGGTGTTGTTTGGTGGTGATGTGTAGTGATGGTAGGTATTGTGTGGTGGTGATGTGTAGTGATGATAGGTGTTGTGTGGTGGTGATGTGTAGTGACGGTAGGTGTTGTGTGGTGGTGATGTGTAGTCAGGATAGTTGTTGTGTGGTGGTGTTCTGTAGTGACGTAAGGTGTTTTGTGGTGGTGATGTGTAGTGATGGTGGTGGGTGTTCTGTAGTGGTGGTGATGAAAATTTAAGTATTTTGGAAGATGGCTACAGTTACGAGGCTGGTCGTTACAGTGTAGATGGTTACAGTGTTTCAGGTTGTGTGAAGTAAATACGGTTACAATGATGAGGGTTGTCATTAGTTAAGACGATTACTGTGGTGAAGATAGTGCGATAGTGCGTAGTAACTATGGTTAGTGACGATAGTCATTTGTAGTGAAGATCGACACCACTGACGACTGTGTTGTAAAGTTACAGTGATGAAACTATTTTATAATAAAGATGATTACAGTGAAGATATTGTGTGTACTGAAAATGATTATAGTGAAGTTTTTGTGTGTAGTTAAGATGGTTACAGTGAAGATAGTGTGTAGTGAAGATGGTTACAGTAAAAAATAGTGTGTAATGAAGATAGTGTGTAGTGATGATAGAGTGTAGTGAAGATGGTTACTATGAAGATAGTGTGTAGTGAAGAGAGTTACAGTATAGTGTGTGTAGTGATGATAGTGTGTAGTGAAGATGGTTACTGTGAAGATGGTTACAGTATAGTGTGTGTGTGTGAGTAGTGAAGATGGTTACAGTATTGTGTGAAGACGGTTACAGTATTGTGTATGTAGTGAAGATGGTTACAGTAATGTGTATGTAGTGAAGATGGTTACATTATAGTGTGTGTTGTGAAGATGGTTTCAGTGTAGTGAAGATGGTTACATTATAGTGTGTGTTGTGAAGATGGTTACAGTATAGTGTGTGTAGTGAAGATGGTTACATTATAGTGTGTGTGTTGTGAAGATGGTTACAGTATAGTGTGTGTAGTAAGGATGGTTACATTATAATGTGTGTTGTGAAGATGGTTACAGTGTAGTGAAGATGGTTACGTTATAGTGTGTGTTGTGAAGATGGTTACAGTATAGTGTGTGAATTGAAGATGGTTACATTATAGTGTGTGTTGTGAAGATGGTTACATAATAGTGTGTTGTGAAGATGGTAACAGTATAGTGTGTGTTGTGAAGATGGTAACAGTATAGTGTTTGTTGTAAAGATGGTTACATTATAGTATGTGGAGTGAAGATGGTTATAGTATAGTGTGTGGAGTGAAGATGGTTACAGTATAGTGTGGAGTGAAGATGGTTACAGATAGTGTGTGAGTGAAGATGTTACAGAATAGTGTGTGTAGTGAAGATG
>NC_091157.1:54864956-54887972 GCF_040958095.1 Procambarus clarkii
ACTGTAACCATCTTCACTACTCACACACACACACTATACTGTAACCATCTTCACAGTAACCATCTTCACTACACACTATCATCACTACACACACTATACTGTAACTCTCTTCACTACACACTATCTTCATAGTAACCATCTTCACTACACTCTATCATCACTACACACTATCTTCATTACACACTATTTTTTACTGTAACCATCTTCACTACACACTATCTTCACTGTAACCATCTTAACTACACACAAAAACTTCACTATAATCATTTTCAGTACACACAATATCTTCACTGTAATCATCTTTATTATAAAATAGTTTCATCACTGTAACTTTACAACACAGTCGTCAGTGGTGTCGATCTTCACTACAAATGACTATCGTCACTAACCATAGTTACTACGCACTATCGCACTATCTTCACCACAGTAACCGTCTTAACTAATGACAACCCTCATCATTGTAACCGTATTTACTTCACACAACCTGAAACACTGTAACCATCTACACTGTAACGACCAGCCTCGTAACTGTAGCCATCTTCCAAAAATACTTAAATTTTCATCACCACCACTACAGAACACCCACCACCATCACTACACATCACCACCACAAAACACCTTACGTCACTACAGAACACCACCACACAACAACTATCCTGACTACACATCACCACCACACAACACCTACCGTCACTACACATCACCACCACACAACACCTATCATCACTACACATCACCACCACACAATACCTACCATCACTACACATCACCACCAAACAACACCCACCTTCACTACACATCACCACCACACAGCACCTACCGTCACTACACATCACCACCACACAACACCTACCGTTACTACACATCACCACCACACAACACCTACAATCACGACATATCATCATCCGAGAGTAGAAATTATCCAAACACTAAACACACAAGCTAATGTGAACAGGACATCATTAGCACCATATGGGAAGTTACCAAACAAAAGAACGTCATTTAAAAATCTAAACTAAAAGGATTCCAAATCCACACATACTACATATGTGAGACCATTACCTGAGTATGCAGCGACAGCTGGGAACCCACACCTTATGAAGCATAACAAAAACTTGGAAAAATGGTCGAAATTTTGCCACAGGATTAATTTCACAATTAAGAGTCTTCAGCTTCGAGTCGAAGACATGTTGAAAAAAAAGAGGAGAGAGAGAGAGAGAGAGAGAGAGAGAGAGAGAGAGAGAGAAGAGAGAGAGAGAGGAGAGAGAGAGAGAGAGAGAGAGAGAGAGAGAGAGAGAGAGAGAGAGAGAGAGAGAGAGAGAGAGAGAGAGAGAGAGAGAGAGAGACTCTTAACTACCTACAAGCTCTTGAAGAGAATAGATAAAGTTTATAAAGGTATCTTATTTATATGTAAAAGACGTATGATGTGAGTACATCACTACTGGGCATCGCACTTAATAGACCAGTCGAACTATTAGCATGACTATAATTCTTGCATCTGGTATATTATTACTAGAAGTATTCTTTAGGTTCTTGATAGTGTGAAGCGGCCTGATCAGTATGGAGAAGGAAAAGGTCTCCGGCGACGATGGCTGCCACCAGAAGAAAACCAAGTCTGTCCGCTTCTAAGAAAATATCATCAGTCAGGTGCACGTCGTCGAGGACTGGGCATACGAGAGTTGGGTGTTTAGGAAAGAGGGAAAGAACTCTTGCTCCGCAAGAGCAGAGCTGAACCCCCTCAAGCACAACTAGGTGAATACACACATTATATCCTCACTGCAACCATCTTCACTACACACACTATTCTGTAACCATCTTCACTCCACACACTATACTGTAACCATCTTCACTCCACACACTATACTATAACCATCTTCACTCCACATACTATAATGTAACCATCTTTACAACAAACACTATACTGTTACCATCTTCACAACACACACTATACTGTTACCATCTTCACAACACACACTATTATGTAACCATCTTCACAACACACACTATAATGTAACCATCTTCAATTCACACACTATACTGTAACCATCTTCACAACACACACTATAACGTAACCATCTTCACTACACTGTAACCATCTTCACAACACACATTATAATGTAACCATCCTTACTACACACACTATACTGTAACCATCTTCACAACACACACACTATAATGTAACCATCTTCACTACACACACTATACTGTAACCATCTTCACAACACACACTATAATGTAACCATCTTCACTACACACACTATACTGAAACCATCTTCACAACACACACTATAATGTAACCATCTTCACTACATACACATTACTGTAACCATCTTCACTACATACACAATACTGTAACCGTCTTCACACAATACTGTAACCATCTTCACTACTCACACACACACACTATACTGTAACCATCTTCACAGTAACCATCTTCACTACACACTATCATCACTACACACACTATACTGTAACTCTCTTCACTACACACTATCTTCATAGTAACCATCTTCACTACACTCTATCATCACTACACACTATCTTCATTACACACTATTTTTTACTGTAACCATCTTCACTACACACTATCTTCACTGTAACCATCTTAACTACACACAAAAACTTCACTATAATCATTTTCAGTACACACAATATCTTCACTGTAATCATCTTTATTATAAAATAGTTTCATCACTGTAACTTTACAACACAGTCGTCAGTGGTGTCGATCTTCACTACAAATGACTATCGTCACTAACCATAGTTACTACGCACTATCGCACTATCTTCACCACAGTAACCGTCTTAACTAATGACAACCCTCATCATTGTAACCGTATTTACTTCACACAACCTGAAACACTGTAACCATCTACACTGTAACGACCAGCCTCGTAACTGTAGCCATCTTCCAAAAATACTTAAATTTTCATCACCACCACTACAGAACACCCACCACCATCACTACACATCACCACCACAAAACACCTTACGTCACTACAGAACACCACCACACAACAACTATCCTGACTACACATCACCACCACACAACACCTACCGTCACTACACATCACCACCACACAACACCTATCATCACTACACATCACCACCACACAATACCTACCATCACTACACATCACCACCAAACAACACCCACCTTCACTACACATCACCACCACACAGCACCTACCGTCACTACACATCACCACCACACAACACCTACCGTTACTACACATCACCACCACACAACACCTACAATCACGACATATCATCATCCGAGAGTAGAAATTATCCAAACACTAAACACCACAAGCTAATGTGAACAGGACATCATTAGCACCATATGGGAAGTTACCAAACAAAAGAACGTCATTTAAAAATCTAAACTAAAAGGATTCCAAATCCACACATACTACATATGTGAGACCATTACCTGAGTATGCAGCGACAGCTGGGAACCCACACCTTATGAAGCATAACAAAAACTTGGAAAAATGGTCGAAATTTTGCCACAGGATTAATTTCACAATTAAGAGTCTTCAGCTTCGAGTCGAAGACATGTTGAAAAAGAGAGAGAGAGAGAGAGAGAGAGAGAGAGAGAGAGAGAGAGAGAGAGAGAGAGAGAGAGAGAGAGAGAGAGAGAGAGAGAGAGAGAGAGAGAGAGAGAGAGAGAGAGAGAGAGAGAGAGAGAGAGAGAGAGAGAGAGAGAGAGAGAGAGAGAGAGAGAGAGAGAGAGAGAGAGAGAGAGAGAGAGAGAGAGAGAGAGAGAGAGAGAGAGAGAGAGAGAGAGAGAGAGAGAGAGAGAGAGAGAGAGAGAGAGAGAGAGAGAGAGAGAGAGAGAGAGAGAGAGAGAGAGAGAGAGAGAGAGAGAGAGAGAGAGAGAGAGAGAGAGACTCTTAACTACCTACAAGCTCTTGAAGAGAATAGATAAAGTTTATAAAGGTATCTTATTTATATGTAAAAGACGTATGATGTGAGTACATCACTACTGGGCATCGCACTTAATAGACCAGTCGAACTATTAGCATGACTATAATTCTTGCATCTGGTATATTATTACTAGAAGTATTCTTTAGGTTCTTGATAGTGTGAAGCGGCCTGATCAGTATGGAGAAGGAAAAGGTCTCCGGCGACGATGGCTGCCACCAGAAGAAAACCAAGTCTGTCCGCTTCTAAGAAAATATCATCAGTCAGGTGCACGTCGTCGAGGACTGGGCATACGAGAGTTGGGTGTTTAGGAAAGAGGGAAAGAACTCTTGCTCCGCAAGAGCAGAGCTGAACCCCCTCAAGCACAACTAGGTGAATACACACATTATATCCTCACTGCAACCATCTTCACTACACACACTATTCTGTAACCATCTTCACTCCACACACTATACTGTAACCATCTTCACTCCACACACTATACTATAACCATCTTCACTCCACATACTATAATGTAACCATCTTTACAACAAACACTATACTGTTACCATCTTCACAACACACACTATACTGTTACCATCTTCACAACACACACTATTATGTAACCATCTTCACAACACACACTATAATGTAACCATCTTCACTTCACACACTCTACTGTAACCATCTTCACAACTCAACACTATAACGTAACCATCTTCACTACACTGTAACCATCTTCACACACACATTATAATGTAACATCCTTACTACACACACTATACTGTAACCATCTTCACAACACACACACTATAATGTAACCATCTTCACTACACACACTATACTGTAACCATCTTCACAACACACACTATAATGTAACCATCTTCACTACACACACTATACTGAAACCATCTTCACAACACACACTATAATGTAACCATCTTCACTACATACACATTACTGTAACCATCTTCACTACATACACAATACTGTAACCGTCTTCACACAATACTGTAACCATCTTCACTACTCACACACACACACTATACTGTAACCATCTTCACAGTAACCATCTTCACTACACACTATCATCACTACACACACTATACTGTAACTCTCTTCACTACACACTATCTTCATAGTAACCATCTTCACTACACTCTATCATCACTACACACTATCTTCATTACACACTATTTTTACTGTAACCATCTACACACTATCTTCACTGTAACCATCTTAACTACACACAAAAACTTCACTATAATCATTTTCAGTACACACAATATCTTCACTGTAATCATCTTTATTATAAAATAGTTTCATCACTGTAACTTTACAACACAGTCGTCAGTGGTGTCGATCTTCACTACAAATGACTATCGTCACTAACCATAGTTACTACGCACTATCGCACTATCTTCACCACAGTAACCGTCTTAACTAATGACAACCCTCATCATTGTACCGTATTTACTTCACACAACCTGAAACACTGTAACCATCTACACTGTAACGACCAGCCTCGTAACTGTAGCCATCTTCCAGAAATACTTAAATTTTCATCACCACCACTACAGAACACCCCCACCATCACTACACATCACCACCACAAAACACCTTACGTCACTACAGAACACCACCACACAACAACTATCCTGACTACACATCACCACCACACAACACCTACCGTCACTACACATCACCACCACACAACACCTATCATCACTACACATCACCACCACACAATACCTACCATCACTACACATCACCACCAAACAACACCCACCTTCACTACACATCACCACCACACAGCACCTACCGTCACTACACATCACCACCACACAACACCTACCGTTACTACACATCACCACCACACAACACCTACAATCACGACATATCATCATCCGAGAGTAGAAATTATCCAAACACTAAACACCACAAGCTAATGTGAACAGGACATCATTAGCACCATATGGGAAGTTACCAAACAAAAGAACGTCATTTAAAAATCTAAACTAAAAGGATTCCAAATCCATACTACATATGTGAGACCATTACCTGAGTATGCAGCGACAGCTGGGAACCCACACCTTATGAAGCATAACAAAACTTGGAAAAATGGTCGAAATTTTGCCACAGGATTAATTTCACAATTAAGAGTCTTCAGCTTCGAGTCGAAGACATGTTGAAAAAGAGAGAGAGAGAGAGAGAGAGAGAGAGAGAGAGAGAGAGAAGAGAGAGAGAGAGAGAGAGAGAGAGAGAGAGAGAGAGAGAGAGAGAGAGAGAGAGAGAGAGAGAAGAGAGAGAGAGAGAGAGAGAGCTCTTAACTACCTACAAGCTCTTGAAGAGAATAGATAAAGTTTATAAAGGTATCTTATTTATATGTAAAAGACGTATGATGTGAGTACATCACTACTGGGCATCGCACTTAATAGACCAGTCGAACTATTAGCATGACTATAATTCTTGCATCTGGTATATTATTACTAGAAGTATTCTTTAGGTTCTTGATAGTGTGAAGCGGCCTGATCAGTATGGAGAAGGAAAAGGTCTCCGGCGACGATGGCTGCCACCAGAAGAAAACCAAGTCTGTCCGCTTCTAAGAAAATATCATCAGTCAGGTGCACGTCGTCGAGGACTGGGCATACGAGAGTTGGGTGTTTAGGAAAGAGGGAAAGAACTCTTGCTCCGCAAGAGCAGAGCTGAACCCCCTCAAGCACAACTAGGTGAATACACACATTATATCCTCACTGCAACCATCTTCACTACACACACTATTCTGTAACCATCTTCACTCCACACACTATACTGTAACCATCTTCACTCCACACACTATACTATAACCATCTTCACTCCATACTATAATGTAACCATCTTTACAACAAACACTATACTGTTACCATCTTCACAACACACACTATACTGTTACCATCTTCACAACACACACTATTATGTAACCATCTTCACAACACACACTATAATGTAACCATCTTCAATTCACACACTATACTGTAACCATCTTCACAACACACACTATAACGTAACCATCTTCACTACACTGTAACCATCTTCACAACACACATTATAATGTAACCATCCTTACTACACACACTATACTGTAACCATCTTCACAACACACACTATAATGTAACCATCTTCACTACACACACTATACTGTAACCATCTTCACAACACACACTATAATGTAACCATCTTCACTACACACACTATACTGAAACCATCTTCACAACACACACTATAATGTAACCATCTTCACTACATACACATTACTGTAACCATCTTCACTACATACACAATACTGTAACCGTCTTCACACAATACTGTAACCATCTTCACTACTCACACACACTATACTGTAACCATCTTCACAGTAACCATCTTCACTACACACTATCATCACTACACACACTATACTGTAACTCTCTTCACTACACACTATCTTCATAGTAACCATCTTCACTACACTCTATCATCACTACACACTATCTTCATTACACACTATTTTTTACTGTAACCATCTTCACTACACACTATCTTCACTGTAACCATCTTAACTACACACAAAAACTTCACTATAATCATTTTCAGTACACACAATATCTTCACTGTAATCATCTTTATTATAAAATAGTTTCATCACTGTAACTTTACAACACAGTCGTCAGTGGTGTCGATCTTCACTACAAATGACTATCGTCACTAACCATAGTTACTACGCACTATCGCACTATCTTCACCACAGTAACCGTCTTAACTAATGACAACCCTCATCATTGTAACCGTATTTACTTCACACAACCTGAAACACTGTAACCATCTACACTGTAACGACCAGCCTCGTAACTGTAGCCATCTTCCAAAATACTTAAATTTTCATCACCACCACTACAGAACACCCACCACCATCACTACACATCACCACCACAAAACACCTTACGTCACTACAGAACACCACCACACAACAACTATCCTGACTACACATCACCACCACACACCCTACCGTCACTACACATCACCACCACACAACACCTATCATCACTACACATCACCACCACACAATACCTACCATCACTACACATCACCACCAAACAACACCCACCTTCACTACACATCACCACCACACAGCACCTACCGTCACTACACATCACCACCACACAACACCTACCGTTACTACACATCACCACCACACAACACCTACAATCACGACATATCATCATCCGAGAGTAGAAATTATCCAAACACTAAACACCACAAGCTAATGTGAACAGGACATCATTAGCACCATATGGGAAGTTACCAAACAAAAGAACGTCATTTAAAATCTAAACTAAAAGGATTCCAAATCCACACATACTACATATGTGAGACCATTACCTGAGTATGCAGCGACAGCTGGGAACCCACACCTTATGAAGCATAACAAAAACTTGGAAAAATGGTCGAAATTTTGCCACAGGATTAATTTCACAATTAAGAGTCTTCAGCTTCGAGTCGAAGACATGTTGAAAAAAAAGAGAGAGAGAGAGAGAGAGAGGAGAGAGAGAGAGAGAGAGAGAGAGAGAGAGAGAGAGAGAGAGAGAGAGAGAGAGAGAGAGAGAGAGAGAGAGAGAGAGAGAGAGAGAGAGAGAGGAGAGAGAGAGAGAGAGAGAGAGAGAGAGAGAGAGAGAGAGAGAGAGAGAGAGAGAGAGAGAGAGAGAGAGAGAGAGAGAGAGAGAGAGAGAGAGAGAGAGAGAGAGAGAGAGAGAGAGAGAGAGAGAGAGAGAGAGAGAGAGAGAGAGAGAGAGAGAGAGAGAGAGAGAGAGAGAGAGAGAGAGAGAGAGAGAGAGAGAGAGAGGAGAGAGAGAGAGAGAGAGAGAGAGAGAGAGAGAGAGAGAGAGAGAGAGAGAGAGAGAGAGAGAGAGAGAGAGAGAGAGAGAGAGAGAGAGAGAGAGAGAGAGAGAGAGAGAGAGAGAGAGAGAGAGAGAGAGAGAGAGAGAGAGAGAGAGAGAGAGAGAGAGAGAGAGAGAGAGAGAGAGAGAGAGAGAGAGAGAGAGAGAGAGAGAGAGAGAGAGAGAGAGAGAGAGAGAGAGAGAGAGAGAGAGAGAGAGAGAGAGAGACTCTTAACTACCTACAAGCTCTTGAAGAGAATAGATAAAGTTTATAAAGGTATCTTATTTATATGTAAAAGACGTATGATGTGAGTACATCACTACTGGGCATCGCACTTAATAGACCAGTCGAACTATTAGCATGACTATAATTCTTGCATCTGGTATATTATTACTAGAAGTATTCTTTAGGTTCTTGATAGTGTGAAGCGGCCTGATCAGTATGGAGAAGGAAAAAGGTCTCCGGCGACGATGGCTGCCACCAGAAGAAAACCAAGTCTGTCCGCTTCTAAGAAAATATCATCAGTCAGGTGCACGTCGTCGAGGACTGGATACGAGAGTTGGGTGTTTAGGAAAGAGGGAAAGAACTCTTGCTCCGCAAGAGCAGAGCTGAACCCCCTCAAGCACACTAGGTGAATACACACATTATATCCTCACTGCAACCATCTTCACTACACACACTATTCTGTAACCATCTTCACTCCACACACTATACTGTAACCATCTTCACTCCACACACTATACTATAACCATCTTCACTCCACATACTATAATGTAACCTCTTTACAACAAACACTATACTGTTACCATCTTCACAACACACCTATACTGTTACCATCTTCACAACACACACTATTATGTAACCATCTTCACAACACACACTATAATGTAACCATCTTCAATTCCACACTATACTGTAACCATCTTCACAACACACACTATAACGTAACCATCTTCACTACACTGTAACCATCTTCACAACACACATTATAATGTAACCATCCTTACTACACACACTATACTGTAACCACTTCACAACACACACACTATAATGTAACCATCTTCTATCACACACTATACTGTAACCATCTTCACAACACACACTATAATGTAACCATCTTCACTACACACACTATACTGAAACCATCTCACAACACACACTATATGTAACCATCTTCACTACATACACATTACTGTACCATCTTCACTACATACACAATACTGTAACCGTCTTCACACAATACTGTAACCATCTTCACTACTCACACACATATACTGTAACCATCTTCACAGTACCATCTTCACTACACACACCTATCATCACTACACACACTATACTGTAACTCTCTTCACTACACACTATCCTTCATAGTAACCATCTTCACTACACTCTATCTCTACACACTATCTTCATTACACACTATTTTTACTGTAACCATCTTCACTACACACTATCTTCACTGTAACATCTTAACTACACACAAAACTTCACTATAATCATTTTCAGTACACACAATATCTTCACTGTAATCATCTTTATTATAAAATAGTTTCATCACTGTAACTTTACAACACAGTTCAGTGGTGTCGATCTTCACTACAAATGACTATCATCACTAACCAGTTACTACGCACTATCGCACTATCTTCACCACAGTAACGTCTTAACTAATGACAACCCTCATCAATGTAACCGTATTTACTTCACACAACCTGAAACACTGTAACCATCTACACTGTAACGACCAGCCTCGTAACTGTAGCCATCTTCCAAAATACTTAAATTTTCATCACCACCACTACAGAACACCCACCACCATCACTACACATCACACCACAAAACACCTTACGTCACTACAGAACACCACCACACAACAACTATCCTGACTACACATCACCACCACACAACACCTACCGTCACTACACATCACACCACACAACACCTATCATCACTACACATCACCACCACACAATACCTACCATCACTACACATCACCACCAAACAACACCCACCTTCACTACACATCACCACCACACAGCACCTACCGTCACTACACATCACCACCACACAACACCTACCGTTACTACACATCACCACCACACAACACCTACAATCACGACATATCATCATCCGAGAGTAGAAATTATCCAAACACTAAACACCACAAGCTAATGTGAAAGGACATCATTAGCACCATATGGGAAGTTACCAAACAAAAGAACGTCATTTAAAAATCTAAACTAAAAGGATTCCAAATCCACACATACTACATATGTGAGACCATTACCTGAGTATGCAGCGACAGCTGGGAACCCACACCTTATGAAGCATAACAAAAACTTGGAAAATGGTCGAAATTTTGAACAGGATTAATTTCACAATTAAGAGTCTTCAGCTTCGAGTCGAAGACATGTTGAAAAAAAAAGAGAGAGAGAGAGAGAGAGAGAGAGAGAGAGAGAGAGAGAGAGAGGAGAGAGAGAGAGAGAGAGAGAGAGAGAGAGGAGAGAGAGAGAGAGAGAGAGAGAGAGAGAGAGAGAGAGAGAGAGAGACTCTTAACTACCTACAAGCTCTTGAAGAGAATAGATAAAGTTTATAAAGGTATCTTATTTATATGTAAAAGACGTATGATGTGAGTACATCACTACTGGGCATCGCACTTAATAGACCAGTCGAAATCGAACTATTAGCATGACTATAATTCTTGCATCTGGTATATTATTACTAGAAGTATTCTTTAGGTTCTTGATAGTGTGAAGCGGCCTGATCAGTATGGAGAAGGAAAAGGTCTCCGGCGACGATGGCTGCCACCAGAAGAAAACCAAGTCTGTCCGCTTCTAAGAAAATATCATCAGTCAGGTGCACGTCGTCGAGGACTGGGCATACGAGAGTTGGGTGTTTAGGAAAGAGGGAAAGAACTCTTGCTCCGCAAGAGCAGAGCTGAACCCCCTCAAGCACAACTAGGTGAATACACACATTATATCCTCACTGCAACCATCTTCACTACACACACTATTCTGTAACCATCTTCACTCCACACACTATACTGTAACCATCTTCACTCCACACACTATACTATAACCATCTTCACTCCACATACTATAATGTAACCATCTTTACAACAAACACTATACTGTTACCATCTTCACAACACACACTATACTGTTACCATCTTCACAACACACACTATTATGTAACCATCTTCACAACACACACTATAATGTAACCATCTTCAATTCACACACTATACTGTAACCATCTTCACAACACACACTATAACGTAACCATCTTCACTACACTGTAACCATCTTCACAACACACATTATAATGTAACCATCCTTACTACACACACTATACTGTAACCATCTTCACAACACACACACTATAATGTAACCATCTTCACTACACACACTATACTGTAACCATCTTCACAACACACACTATAATGTAACCATCTTCACTACACACACTATACTGAAACCATCTTCACAACACACACTATAATGTAACCATCTTCACTACATACACATTACTGTAACCATCTTCACTACATACACAATACTGTAACCGTCTTCACACAATACTGTAACCATCTTCACTACTCACACACACACACTATACTGTAACCATCTTCACAGTAACCATCTTCACTACACACTATCATCACTACACACACTATACTGTAACTCTCTTCACTACACACTATCTTCATAGTAACCATCTTCACTACACTCTATCATCACTACACACTATCTTCATTACACACTATTTTTTACTGTAACCATCTTCACTACACACTATCTTCACTGTAACCATCTTAACTACACACAAAAACTTCACTATAATCATTTTCAGTACACACAATATCTTCACTGTAATCATCTTTATTATAAAATAGTTTCATCACTGTAACTTTACAACACAGTCGTCAGTGGTGTCGATCTTCACTACAAATGACTATCGTCACTAACCATAGTTACTACGCACTATCGCACTATCTTCACCACAGTAACGTCTTAACTAATGACAACCCTCATCATTGTAACCGTATTTACTTCACACAACCTGAAACACTGTAACCATCTACACTGTAACGACCAGCCTCGTAACTGTAGCCATCTTCCAAAAATACTTAAATTTTCATCACCACCACTACAGAACACCCACCACCATCACTACACATCACCACCACAAAACACCTTACGTCACTACAGAACACCACCACACAACAACTATCCTGACTACACATCACCACCACACAACACCTACCGTCACTACACATCACCACCACACAACACCTATCATCACTACACATCACCACCACACAATACCTACCATCACTACACATCACCACCAAACAACACCCACCTTCACTACACATCACCACCACACAGCACCTACCGTCACTACACATCACCACCACACAACACCTACCGTTACTACACATCACCACCACACAACACCTACAATCACGACATATCATCATCCGAGAGTAGAAATTATCCAAACACTAAACACCACAAGCTAATGTGAACAGGACATCATTAGCACCATATGGGAAGTTACCAAACAAAAGAACGTCATTTAAAAATCTAAACTAAAAGGATTCCAAATCCACACATACTACATATGTGAGACCATTACCTGAGTATGCAGCGACAGCTGGGAACCCACACCTTATGAAGCATAACAAAAACTTGGAAAAATGGTCGAAATTTTGCCACAGGATTAATTTCACAATTAAGAGTCTTCAGCTTCGAGTCGAAGACATGTTGAAAAAAAGAGAGAGAGAGAGAGAGGAGAGAGAGAGAGAGAGAGAGAGAGAGAGAGAGAAGAGAGAGAGAGAGAGAGAGAGAGAGAGAGAGAGAGAGAGAGAGAGAGAGAGAGAGAGAGAGAGAGAGAGAGAGACTCTTAACTACCTACAAGCTCTTGAAGAGAATAGATAAAGTTTATAAAGGTATCTTATTTATATGTAAAAGACGTATGATGTGAGTACATCACTACTGGGCATCGCACTTAATAGACCAGTCGAACTATTAGCATGACTATAATTCTTGCATCTGGTATATTATTACTAGAAGTATTCTTTAGGTTCTTGATAGTGTGAAGCGGCCTGATCAGTATGGAGAAGGAAAAGGTCTCCGGCGACGATGGCTGCCACCAGAAGAAAACCAAGTCTGTCCGCTTCTAAGAAAATATCATCAGTCAGGTGCACGTCGTCGAGGACTGGGCATACGAGAGTTGGGTGTTTAGGAAAGAGGGAAAGAACTCTTGCTCCGCAAGAGCAGAGCTGAACCCCCTCAAGCACAACTAGGTGAATACACACATTATATCCTCACTGCAACCATCTTCACTACACACACTATTCTGTAACCATCTTCACTCCACACACTATACTGTAACCATCTTCACTCCACACACTATACTATAACCATCTTCACTCCACATACTATAATGTAACCATCTTTACAACAAACACTATACTGTTACCATCTTCACAACACACACTATACTGTTACCATCTTCACAACACACACTATTATGTAACCATCTTCACAACACACACTATAATGTAACCATCTTCAATTCACACACTATACTGTAACCATCTTCACAACACACACTATAACGTAACCATCTTCACTACACTGTAACCATCTTCACAACACACATTATAATGTAACCATCCTTACTACACACACTATACTGTAACCATCTTCACAACACACACACTATAATGTAACCATCTTCACTACACACACTATACTGTACCATCTTCACAACACACACTATAATGTAACCATCTTCACTACACACACTATACTGAAACCATCTTCACACACACACTATAATGTAACCATCTTCACTACATACACATTACTGTAACCATCTTCACTACATACACAATACTGTAACCGTCTTCACACAATACTGTAAACCATCTTCACTACTCACACACACACACTATACTGTAACCATCTTCACAGTAACCATCTTCACTACACACTATCATCACTACACACACTATACTGTAACTCTCTTCACTACACACTATCTTCATAGTAACCATCTTCACTACACTCTATCATCACTACACACTATCTTCATTACACACTATTTTTTACTGTAACCATCTTCACTACACACTATCTTCACTGTAACCATCTTAACTACACACAAAAACTTCACTATAATCATTTTCAGTACACACAATATCTTCACTGTAATCATCTTTATTATAAAATAGTTTCATCACTGTAACTTTACAACACAGTCGTCAGTGGTGTCGATCTTCACTACAAATGACTATCGTCACTAACCATAGTTACTACGCACTATCGCACTATCTTCACCACAGTAACGTCTTAACTAATGACAACCCTCATCATTGTAACCGTATTTACTTCACACAACCTGAAACACTGTAACCATCTACACTGTAACGACCAGCCTCGTAACTGTAGCCATCTTCCAAAAATACTTAAATTTTCATCACCACCACTACAGAACACCCACCACCATCACTACACATCACCACCACAAAACACCTTACGTCACTACAGAACACCACCACACAACAACTATCCTGACTACACATCACCACCACACAACACCTACCGTCACTACACATCACCACCACACAACACCTATCATCACTACACATCACCACCACACAATACCTACCATCACTACACATCACCACCAAACAACACCCACCTTCACTACACATCACCACCACACAGCACCTACCGTCACTACACATCACCACCACACAACACCTACCGTTACTACACATCACCACCACACAACACCTACAATCACGACATATCATCATCCGAGAGTAGAAATTATCCAAACACTAAACACAACAAGCTAAATGTGAACAGGACATCATTAGCACCATATGGGAAGTTACCAAACAAAAGAACGTCATTTAAAATCTAAACTAAAAGGATTCCAAATCCACACATACTACATATGTGAGGACCATTACCTGAGTATGCAGCGACAGCTGGGAACCCACACACCTTATGAAGCATAACAAAAACTTGGAAAAATGGTCGAATTTTGCCACAGGATTAATTTCACAATTAAGAGTCTTCAGCTTCGAGTCGAAGACATGTGAAAGAAGAGAGAGAGAGAGAGAGAGGAGAGAGAGAGAGAGAGAGGAGGAGAGAGAGAGAGAGAGGAGAGAGAGAGAGAGAGAGAGAGAGAGAGAGAGAGAGAGAGAGAGAGAGAGAGTAGTGAGAGAGAGAGGAGTGAGAGAGAGAGAAGAGAGAGAGAGAGAGAGAGAGAGAGAGAGACTCTTAACTACCTACAAGCTCTGTTGAAGAGAATAGATAAAGTTTTATAGAAAGGTATCTTATTTATATGTAAAAGACGTATGATGTGAGTACATCACTACTGGTGGCATCGCACTTAATAGACGCAGGTCGAACTATTAGCATGACTATATGATTCTTGCATCTGGTTATTATTACTAGAAGTATTCTTTAGGTTCTTGATAGTGGGAGAGTGCGGCCTGATCAGTATGGAGAAGGAAAAAGGTCTCCGGCGACGATGGCTGCCACCAGAAGAAAACCAAGTCTTGTCCGCTTCTAAGAAAATTCATGCAGTCAGGGTGCACGGTCGTCGAGGACTGGGGCATTGACGAGAGTTGGGGTGTGTTAGGAAAGAGGGGAAAGACTCTTGCTCCGCAAAGAGCAGAGCTGACCCCCTCAAGCACAACTAGGTGAATACACACATTATATCCTCACTGCAACCATCTTCACTACACACACTATTCTGTAACCATCTTCACTCCACACACTATACTGTAACCATCTTCACTCCACACACTATACTATAACCATCTTCACTCCACATACTATAATGTAACCATCTTTACAACAAACACTATACTGTTACCATCTTCACAACACACACTATACTGTTACCATCTTCACAACACACACTATTATGTAACCATCTTCACAACACACACTATAATGTAACCATCTTCAATTCACACACTATACTGTAACCATCTTCACAACACACACTATAACGTAACCATCTTCACTACACTGTAACCATCTTCACAACACACATTATAATGTAACCATCCTTACTACACACACTATACTGTAACCATCTTCACAACACACACACTATAATGTAACCATCTTCACTACACACACTATACTGTAACCATCTTCACAACACACACTATAATGTAACCATCTTCACTACACACACTATTACTGAAACCATCTTCACACAACACACTATAATGTAACCATCTTCACTACATACACATTACTGTAACCATCTTCACTACATACACAATACTGTAACCCGTCTTCACACAATACTGTAACCATCTTCACTACTCACACACACACACTATACTGTAACCATCTTCACAGTAACCATCTTCACTACACACTATCATCACTACACACACTATACTGTAACTCTCTTCACTACACACTATCTTCATAGTAACCATCTTCACTACACTCTATCATCACTACACACTATCTTCATTACACACTATTTTTTACTGTAACCATCTTCCACTACACACTATCTTCACTGTAACCATCTTAACTACACACAAAAACTTCACTATAATCATTTTCAGTACACACATATCTTCACTAGTAATCATCTTAATTATAAAATAGTTTCATCACTGTAACTTTACAACAACAGTCGTCAGTTGGTGTCGATCTTCACTACAAATGCCTATCGTCACAAACCATAGTTACTACGCACTATCGCACTATCTTCACCACAGTAACCGTCTTAACTAATGACAACCCTCATCATTGTAACCGTATTTACTTCACACAACCTGAAACACTGTAACCATCTACACTGTAACGACCAGCCTCGTAACTGTAGCCATCTTCCAAAAATACTTAAATTTTCATCACCACCACTACAGAACACCCCACACCATCACTACACATCACCACCACAAAACACCTTACGTCACTACAGAACACCACCACACAACAACTATCCTGACTACACATCACCACCACACAACGCCTACCGTCACTACACATCACCACCACACAACACCTATCATCACTACACATCACCACCACACAATACCTACCATCACTACACATCACCACCAAACAACACCCACCTTCACTACACAATCACCACCACACAGCACCTACCGTCACTACACATCACCACCACACAACCTACCTACCGTTACTACACATCACCACCACACAACACCTACAATCACGACATATCATCCTCATCCGAGAGTAGAATTATCCAAACACTAAACACAACAAGCTAATGTGAACAGACATCATTAGCACCATATGGGAAGTTACAAACAAAAGACGTCATTTAAAAATCTAAACTAAAGGATTCCAAATCACAAAATACTACAATATGTGAGACCATTACCTGAGTATGCAGCGACAGCTGGGAACCACACCTTATGAAGCATAACAAAAACTTGGAAAAATGGTCGAAATTTTGCCACAGGATTAATTTCACAATTAAGAGTCTTCAGCTTCGAGTCGAAGACATGTTGAAAAAAAGAGAGAGAGAGAGAGAGAGAGAGAGAGAGAGAGAGAGAGAGAGAGAGAGAGAGAGAGAGAGAGAGAGAGAGAGAGAGAGAGAGAGAGAGAGAGAGAGAGAGAGAGAGAGAGAGAGAGAGAGAGAGAGAGAGAGAGAGAGAGAGAGAGAGAGAGAGAGAGAGAGAGAGAGAGAGAGAGAGAGAGAGAGAGAGAGAGAGAGAGAGAGAGAGAGAGAGAGAGAGAGAGAGAGACTCTTAACTACCTACAAGCTCTTGAAGAGAATAGATAAAGTTTATAAAGGTATCTTATTTATATGTAAAAGACGTATGATGTGAGTACATCACTACTGGGCATCGCACTTAATAGACCAGTCGAACTATTAGCATGACTATAATTCTTGCATCTGGTATATTATTACTAGAAGTATTCTTTAGGTTCTTGATAGTGTGAAGCGGCCTGATCAGTATGGAGAAGGAAAAGGTCTCCGGCGACGATGGCTGCCACCAGAAGAAAACCAAGTCTGTCCGCTTCTAAGAAAATATCATCAGTCAGGTGCACGTCGTCGAGGACTGGGCATACGAGAGTTGGGTGTTTAGGAAAGAGGGAAAGAACTCTTGCTCCGCAAGAGCAGAGCTGAACCCCCTCAAGCACAACTAGGTGAATACACACATTATATCCTCACTGCAACCATCTTCACTACACACACTATTCTGTAACCATCTTCACTCCACACACTATACTGTAACCATCTTCACTCCACACACTATACTATAACCATCTTCACTCCACATACTATAATGTAACCATCTTTACAACAAACACTATACTGTTACCATCTTCACAACACACACTATACTGTTACCATCTTCACAACACACACTATTATGTAACCATCTTCACAACACACACTATAATGTAACCATCTTCAATTCACACACTATACTGTAACCATCTTCACAACACACACTATAACGTAACCATCTTCACTACACTGTAACCATCTTCACAACACACATTATAATGTAACCATCCTTACTACACACACTATACTGTAACCATCTTCACAACACACACACTATAATGTAACCATCTTCACTACACACACTATACTGTAACCATCTTCACAACACACACTATAATGTAACCATCTTCACTACACACACTATACTGAAACCATCTTCACAACACACACTATAATGTAACCATCTTCACTACATACACATTACTGTAACCATCTTCACTACATACACAATACTGTAACCGTCTTCACACAATACTGTAACCATCTTCACTACTCACACACACACACTATACTGTAACCATCTTCACAGTAACCATCTTCACTACACACTATCATCACTACACACACTATACTGTAACTCTCTTCACTACACACTATCTTCATAGTAACCATCTTCACTACACTCTATCATCACTACACACTATCTTCATTACACACTATTTTTTACTGTAACCATCTTCACTACACACTATCTTCACTGTAACCATCTTAACTACACACAAAAACTTCACTATAATCATTTTCAGTACACACAATATCTTCACTGTAATCATCTTTATTATAAAATAGTTTCATCACTGTAACTTTACAACACAGTCGTCAGTGGTGTCGATCTTCACTACAAATGACTATCGTCACTAACCATAGTTACTACGCACTATCGCACTATCTTCACCACAGTAACCGTCTTAACTAATGACAACCCTCATCATTGTAACCGTATTTACTTCACACAACCTGAAACACTGTAACCATCTACACTGTAACGACCAGCCTCGTAACTGTAGCCATCTTCCAAAAATACTTAAATTTTCATCACCACCACTACAGAACACCCACCACCATCACTACACATCACCACCACAAAACACCTTACGTCACTACAGAACACCACCACACAACAACTATCCTGACTACACATCACCACCACACAACCCTACCGTCACTACACATCACCACCACACAACACCTATCATCACTACACATCACCACCACACAATACCTACCATCACTACACATCACCACCAAACAACACCCACCTTCACTACACATCACCACCACACAGCACCTACCGTCACTACACATCACCACCACACAACACCTACCGTTACTACACATCACCACCACACAACACCTACAATCACGACATATCATCATCCGAGAGTAGAAATTATCCAAACACTAAACACACAAGCTAATGTGAACAGGACATCATTAGCACCATATGGGAAGTTACCAAACAAAAGAACGTCATTTAAAAATCTAAACTAAAAGGATTCCAAATCCACACATACTACATATGTGAGACCATTACCTGAGTATGCAGCGACAGCTGGGAACCCACACCTTATGAAGCATAACAAAAACTTGGAAAAATGGTCGAAATTTTGCCACAGGATTAATTTCACAATTAAGAGTCTTCAGCTTCGAGTCGAAGACATGTTGAAAAAAAAGAGAAGAGAGAGAGAGAGAGAGAGAGAGAGAGAGAGAGAAGAGAGAGAGAAGAGAGAGGAGAGAGAGAGAGAGAGAGAGAGAGAGAGAGAGAGAGAGAGAGAGAGAGAGAGAGAGAGAGAGAGAGAGAGAGAGAGAGAGAGAGAGAGAGAGAGAGAGAGAGAGAGAGAGAGAGAGAGAGAGAGAGAGAGAGAGAGAGAGAGAGAGAGAGACTCTTAACTACCTACAAGCTCTTGAAGAGAATAGATAAAGTTTATAAAGGTATCTTATTTATATGTAAAAGACGTATGATGTGAGTACATCACTACTGGGCATCGCACTTAATAGACCAGTCGAACTATTAGCATGACTATAATTCTTGCATCTGGTATATTATTACTAGAAGTATTCTTTAGGTTCTTGATAGTGTGAAGCGGCCTGATCAGTATGGAGAAGGAAAAGGTCTCCGGCGACGATGGCTGCCACCAGAAGAAAACCAAGTCTGTCCGCTTCTAAGAAAATATCATCAGTCAGGTGCACGTCGTCGAGGACTGGGCATACGAGAGTTGGGTGTTTAGGAAAGAGGGAAAGAACTCTTGCTCCGCAAGAGCAGAGCTGAACCCCCTCAAGCACAACTAGGTGAATACACACATTATATCCTCACTGCAACCATCTTCACTACACACACTATTCTGTAACCATCTTCACTCCACACACTATACTGTAACCATCTTCACTCCACACACTATACTATAACCATCTTCACTCCACATACTATAATGTAACCATCTTTACAACAAACACTATACTGTTACCATCTTCACAACACACACTATACTGTTACCATCTTCACAACACACTATTATGTAACCATCTTCACAACACACACTATAATGTAACCATCTTCAATTCACACACTATACTGTAACCATCTTCACAACACACACTATAACGTAACCATCTTCACTACACTGTAACCATCTTCACAACACACATTATAATGTAACCATCCTTACTACACACACTATACTGTAACCATCTTCACAACACACACACTATAATGTAACCATCTTCACTACACACACTATACTGTAACCATCTTCACAACACACACTATAATGTAACCATCTTCACTACACACACTATACTGAAACCATCTTCACAACACACACTATAATGTAACCATCTTCACTACATACACATTACTGTAACCATCTTCACTACATACACAATACTGTAACCGTCTTCACACAATACTGTAACCATCTTCACTACTCACACACACACACTATACTGTAACCATCTTCACAGTAACCATCTTCACTACACACTATCATCACTACACACACTATACTGTAACTCTCTTCACTACACACTATCTTCATAGTAACCATCTTCACTACACTCTATCATCACTACACACTATCTTCATTACACACTATTTTTTACTGTAACCATCTTCACTACACACTATCTTCACTGTAACCATCTTAACTACACACAAAAACTTCACTATAATCATTTCAGTACACACAATATCTTCACTATAATCATCTTTATTATAAAATAGTTTCATCACTGTAACTTTACAACACAGTCGTCAGTGGTGTCGATCTTCACTACAAATGACTATCGTCACAACCATAGTTACTACGCACTATCGCACTATCTTCACCACAGTAACCGTCTTAACTAATGACAACCCTCATCATTGTAACCGTATTTACTTCACACAACCTGAAACACTGTAACCATCTACACTGTAACGACCAGCCTCGTAACTGTAGCCATCTTCCAAAAATACTTAAATTTTCATCACCACCACTACAGAACACCCACCACCATCACTACACATCACCACCACAAAACACCTTACGTCACTACAGAACACCACCACACAACAACTATCCTGACTACACATCACCACCACAACACCCTACCGTCACTACACATCACCACCACACAACACCTATCATCACTACACATCACCACCACACAATACCTACCATCACTACACATCACCACCAAACAACACCCACCTTCACTACACATCACCACCACACAGCACCTACCGTCACTACACATCACCACCACACAACACCTACCGTTACTACACATCACCACCACACAACACCTACAATCACGACATATCATCATCCGAGAGTAGAAATTATCCAAACACTAAACACAACAAGCTAATGTGAACAGGACATCATTAGCACCATATGGGAG
>NC_091157.1:54888472-54942227 GCF_040958095.1 Procambarus clarkii
GCGTCTTGTACATACCAGTTGCGTTGCTCCTGGGAGTATGGGTTCGAGTCACTTCTGGGGTGTGAGTTTTCAGTTGCATATTGTCCTGGGGACCATTCAGGCTTGTTCGCATTTGTGTTCCTCACGTGTGCCCCAAAGAATGAGGTGATTTGGTAAAATGCTATGCCCAAGATTACTATCCGAGTGCCGGCGGTGGGGTGGTTCAAATAGCCTCGGCTATCACCTCATTTTGTCCGGTCGTGATGGTCAAGTGGATTAAGGCGTCTTGTACATACCAGTTGCGTTGCTCCTGGGAGTATGGGTTCGAGTCACTTCTGGGGTGTGAGTTTTCAGTTGCATATTGTCCTGGGGACCATTCAGGCTTGTTCGCATTTGTGTTCCTCACGTGTGCCCCAAAGAATGAGGTGATTTGGTAAAATGCTATGCCCAAGATTACTATCCGAGTGCCGGCGGTGGGGTGGTTCAAATAGCCTCGGCTATCACCTCATTTTGTCCGGTCGTGATGGTCAAGTGGATTAAGGCGTCTTGTACATACCAGTTGCGTTGCTCCTGGGAGTATGGGTTCGAGTCACTTCTGGGGTGTGAGTTTTCAGTTGCATATTGTCCTGGGGACCATTCAGGCTTGTTCGCATTTGTGTTCCTCACGTGTGCCCCAAAGAATGAGGTGATTTGGTAAAATGCTATGCCCAAGATTACTATCCGAGTGCCGGCGGTGGGGTGGTTCAAATAGCCTCGGCTATCACCTCATTTTGTCCGGTCGTGATGGTCAAGTGGATTAAGGCGTCTTGTACATACCAGTTGCGTTGCTCCTGGGAGTATGGGTTCGAGTCACTTCTGGGGTGTGAGTTTTCAGTTGCATATTGTCCTGGGGACCATTCAGGCTTGTTCGCATTTGTGTTCCTCACGTGTGCCCCAAAGAATGAGGTGATTTGGTAAAATGCTATGCCCAAGATTACTATCCGAGTGCCGGCGGTGGGGTGGTTCAAATAGCCTCGGCTATCACCTCATTTTGTCCGGTCGTGATGGTCAAGTGGATTAAGGCGTCTTGTACATACCAGTTGCGTTGCTCCTGGGAGTATGGGTTCGAGTCACTTCTGGGGTGTGAGTTTTCAGTTGCATATTGTCCTGGGGACCATTCAGGCTTGTTCGCATTTGTGTTCCTCACGTGTGCCCCAAAGAATGAGGTGATTTGGTAAAATGCTATGCCCAAGATTACTATCCGAGTGCCGGCGGTGGGGTGGTTCAAATAGCCTCGGCTATCACCTCATTTTGTCCGGTCGTGATGGTCAAGTGGATTAAGGCGTCTTGTACATACCAGTTGCGTTGCTCCTGGGAGTATGGGTTCGAGTCACTTCTGGGGTGTGAGTTTTCAGTTGCATATTGTCCTGGGGACCATTCAGGCTTGTTCGCATTTGTGTTCCTCACGTGTGCCCCAAAGAATGAGGTGATTTGGTAAAATGCTATGCCCAAGATTACTATCCGAGTGCCGGCGGTGGGGTGGTTCAAATAGCCTCGGCTATCACCTCATTTTGTCCGGTCGTGATGGTCAAGTGGATTAAGGCGTCTTGTACATACCAGTTGCGTTGCTCCTGGGAGTATGGGTTCGAGTCACTTCTGGGGTGTGAGTTTTCAGTTGCATATTGTCCTGGGGACCATTCAGGCTTGTTCGCATTTGTGTTCCTCACGTGTGCCCCAAAGAATGAGGTGATTTGGTAAAATGCTATGCCCAAGATTACTATCCGAGTGCCGGCGGTGGGGTGGTTCAAATAGCCTCGGCTATCACCTCATTTTGTCCGGTCGTGATGGTCAAGTGGATTAAGGAGTCTTGTACATACCAGTTGCGTTGCTCCTGGGAGTATGGGTTCGAGTCACTTCTGGGGTGTGAGTTTTCAGTTGCATATTGTCCTGGGGACCATTCAGGCTTGTTCGCATTTGTGTTCCTCACGTGTGCCCCAAAGAATGAGGTGATTTGGTAAAATGCTATGCCCAAGATTACTATCCGAGTGCCGGCGGTGGGGTGGTTCAAATAGCCTCGGCTATCACCTCATTTTGTCCGGTCGTGATGGTCAAGTGGATTAAGGCGTCTTGTACATACCAGTTGCGTTGCTCCTGGGAGTATGGGTTCGAGTCACTTCTGGGGTGTGAGTTTTCAGTTGCATATTGTCCTGGGGACCATTCAGGCTTGTTCGCATTTGTGTTCCTCACGTGTGCCCCAAAGAATGAGGTGATTTGGTAAAATGCTATGCCCAAGATTACTATCTGAGTGCCGGCGGTGGGGTGGTTAAAATAGCCTCGGCTATCACCTCATTTTGTCCGGTCGTGATGGTCAAGTGGAATAAGGCGTCTTGTACATACCAGTTGCGTTGCTCCTGGGAGTATGGGTTCGAGTCACTTCTGGGGTGTGAGTTTTCAGTTGCATATTGTCCTGGGGACCATTCAGGCTTGTTCGCATTTGTGTTCCTCACGTGTGCCCCAAAGAATGAGGTGATTTGGTAAAATGCTATGCCCAAGATTACTATCCGAGTGCCGGCGGTGGGGTGGTTCAAATAGCCTCGGCTATCACCTCATTTTGTCCGGTCGTGATGGTCAAGTGGATTAAGGCGTCTTGTCCATACCAGTTGCGTTGCTCCTGGGAGTATGGGTTCGAGTCACTTCTGGGGTGTGAGTTTTCAGTTGCATATTGTCCTGGGGACCATTCAGGCTTGTTCGCATTTGTGTTCCTCACGTGTGCCCCAAAGAATGAGGTGATTTGGTAAAATGCTATGCCCAAGACTACTATCCGAGTGCCGGCGGTGGGGAGGTTCAAATAGCCTCGGCTATCACCTCATTTTGTCCAGTCGTGATGGTCAAGTGGATTAAGGCGTCTTGTACATACCAGTTGCGTTGCTCCTGGGAGTATGGGTTCGAGTCACTTCTGGGGTGTGAGTTTTCATTTGCATATTGTCCTGGGGACCATTCAGGCTTGTTCGCATTTGTGTTCCTCACGTGTGCCCCAAAGAATGAGGTGATTTGGTAAAATGCTATGCCCAAGATTACTATCCGAGTGCCGGCGGTGGGGTGGTTCAAATAGCCTCGGCTATCACCTCATTTTGTCCGGTCATGATGGTCAAGTGGATTAAGGCGTCTTGTACATACCAGTTGCGTTGCTCCTGGGAGTATGGGTTCGAGTCACTTCTGGGGTGTGAGTTTTCAGTTGCATATTGTCCTGGGGACCATTCAGGCTTGTTCGCATTTGTGTTCCTCACGTGTGCCCCAAAGAATGAGGTGATTTGGTAAAATGCTATGCCCAAGATTACTATCCGAGTGCCGGCGGTGGGGTGGTTCAAATAGCCTCGGCTATCACCTCATTTTGTCCGGTCGTGATGGTCAAGTGGATTAAGGCGTCTTGTACATACCAGTTGCGTTGCTCCTGGGAGTATGGGTTCGAGTCACTTCTGGGGTGTGAGTTTTCAGTTGCATATTGTCCTAGGGACCATTCAGGCTTGTTCGCATTTGTGTTCCTCACGTGTGCCCCAAAGAATGAGGTGATTTGGTAAAATGCTATGCCCAAGATTACTATCCGAGTGCCGGCGGTGGGGTGGTTCAAATAGCCTCGGCTATCACCTCATTTTGTCCGGTCGTGATGGTCAAGTGGATTAAGGCGTCTTGTACATACCAGTTGCGTTGCTCCTGGGAGTATGGGTTCGAGTCACTTCTGGGGTGTGAGTTTTCAGTTGCATATTGTCCTGGGGACCATTCAGGCTTGTTCGCATTTGTGTTCCTCACGTGTGCCCCAAAGAATGAGGTGATTTGGTAAAATGCTATGCCCAAGATTACTATCCGAGTGCCGGCGGTGGGGTGGTTCAAATAGCCTCGGCTATCACCTCATTTTGTCCGGTCGTGATGGTCAAGTGGATTAAGGCGTCTTGTACATACCAGTTGCGTTGCTCCTGGGAGTATGGGTTCGAGTCACTTCTGGGGTGTGAGTTTTCAGTTGCATATTGTCCTGGGGACCATTCAGGCTTGTTCGCATTTGTGTTCCTCACGTGTGCCCCAAAGAATGAGGTGATTTGGTAAAATGCTATGCCCAAGATTACTATCCGAGTGCCGGCGGTGGGGTGGTTCAAATAGCCTCGGCTATCACCTCATTTTGTCCGGTCGTGATGGTCAAGTGGATTAAGGCGTCTTGTACATACCAGATGCGTTGCTCCTGGGAGTATGGGTTCGAGTCACTTCTGGGGTGTGAGTTTTCAGTTGCATATTGTCCTGGGGACCATTCAGGCTTGTTCGCATTTGTGTTCCTCACGTGTGCCCCAAAGAATGAGGTGATTTGGTAAAATGCTATGCCCAAGATTACTATCCGAGTGCCAGGCGGTGGGGTGGTTCAAATAGCCTCGGCTATCACCTCATTTTGTCCGGTCGTGATGGTCAAGTGGATTAAGGCGTCTTGTACATACCAGTTGCGTTGCTCCTGGGAGTATGGGTTCGAGTCACTTCTGGGGTGTGAGTTTTCAGTTGCATATATTCCTGGGGACCATTCAGGCTTGTTCGCATTTGTGTTCCTCACGTGTGCCCCAAAGAATGAGGTGATTTGGTAAAATGCTATGCCCAAGATTACTATCCGAGTGCCGGCGGTGGGGTGGTTCAAATAGCCTCGGCTATCACCTCATTTTGTCCGGTCATGATGGTCAAGTGGATTAAGGAGTCTTGTACATACCAGTTGCGTTGCTCCTGGGAGTATGGGTTCGAGTCACTTCTGGGGTGTGAGTTTTCAGTTGCATATTGTCCTGGGGACCATTCAGGCTTGTTCGCATTTGTGTTCCTCACGTGTGCCCCAAAGAATGAGGTGATTTGGTAAAATGCTATGCCCAAGATTACTATCTGAGTGCCGGCGGTGGGGTGGTTAAAATAGCCTCGGCTATCACCTCATTTTGTCCGGTCGTGATGGTCAAGTGGATTAAGGCGTCTTGTACATACCAGTTGCGTTGCTCCTGGGAGTATGGGTTCGAGTCACTTCTGGGGTGTGAGTTTTCAGTTGCATATTGTCCTGGGGACCATTCAGGCTTGTTCGCATTTGTGTTCCTCACGTGTGCCCCAAAGAATGAGGTGATTTGGTAAAATGCTATGCCCAAGATTACTATCCGAGTGCCGGCGGTGGGGTGGTTCAAATAGCCTCGGCTATCACCTCATTTTGTCCGGTCGTGATGGTCAAGTGGATTAAGGCGTCTTGTACATACCAGTTGCGTTGCTCCTGGGAGTATGGGTTCGAGTCACTTCTGGGGTGTGAGTTTTCAGTTGCATATTGTCCTGGGGACCATTCAGGCTTGTTCGCATTTGTGTTCCTCACGTGTGCCCCAAAGAATGAGGTGATTTGGTAAAATGCTATGCCCAAGATTACTATCCGAGTGCCGGCGGTGGGGTGGTTCAAATAGCCTCGGCTATCACCTCATTTTGTCCGGTCGTGATGGTCAAGTGGATTAAGGCGTCTTGTACATACCAGTTGCGTTGCTCCTGGGAGTATGGGTTCGAGTCACTTCTGGGGTGTGAGTTTTCAGTTGCATATTGTCCTGGGGACCATTCAGGCTTGTTCGCATTTGTGTTCCTCACGTGTGCCCCAAAGAATGAGGTGATTTGGTAAAATGCTATGCCCAAGATTACTATCCGAGTGCCGGCGGTGGGGTGGTTCAAATAGCCTCGGCTATCACCTCATTTTGTCCGGTCATGATGGTCAAGTGGATTAAGGTGTCGTGTACATACCAGTTGCGTTGATCCTGAGAGTATGGGTTCGAGTCACTTCTGGGGTGTGAGTTTTCAGTTGCATATTGTCCTGGGGACCATTCAGGCTTGTTCGCATTTGTGTTCCTCACGTGTGCCCCAAAGAATGAGGTGATTTGGTAAAATGCTATGCCCAAGATTACTATCTGAGTGCCGGCGGTGGGGTGGTTAAAATAGCCTCGGCTATCACCTCATTTTGTCCGGTCGTGATGGTCAAGTGGAATAAGGCATCTTGTACATACCAGTTGCGTTGCTCCTGGGAGTATGGGTTCGAGTCACTTCTGGGGTGTGAGTTTTCAGTTGCATATTGTCCTGGGGACCATTCAGGCTTGTTCGCATTTGTGTTCCTCACGTGTGCCCCAAAGAATGAGGTGATTTGGTAAAATGCTATGCCCAAGATTACTATCCGAGTGCCGGCGGTGGGGTGGTTCAAATAGCCTCGGCTATCACCTCATTTTGTCCGGTCGTGATGGTCAAGTGGATTAAGGCGTCTTGTCCATACCAGTTGCGTTGCTCCTGGGAGTATGGGTTCGAGTCACTTCTGGGGTGTGAGTTTTCAGTTGCATATTGTCCTGGGGACCATTCAGGCTTGTTCGCATTTGTGTTCCTCACGTGTGCCCCAAAGAATGAGGTGATTTGGTAAAATGCTATGCCCAAGACTACTATCCGAGTGCCGGCGGTGGGGAGGTTCAAATATTCTCGGCTATCACCTCATTTTGTCCAGTCGTGATGGTCAAGTGGATTAAGGCGTCTTGTACATACCAGTTGCGTTGCTCCTGGGAGTATGGGTTCGAGTCACTTCTGGGGTGTGAGTTTTCATTTGCATATTGTCCTGGGGACCATTCAGGCTTGTTCGCATTTGTGTTCCTCACGTGTGCCCCAAAGAATGAGGTGATTTGGTAAAATGCTATGCCCAAGATTACTATCCGAGTGCCGGCGGTGGGGTGGTTCAAATAGCCTTGGCTATCACCTCATTTTGTCCGGTCATGATGGTCAAGTGGATTAAGGCGTCTTGTACATACCAGTTGCGTTGCTCCTGGGAGTATGGGTTCGCGTCACTTCTGGGATATGAGTTTTCAGTTGCATATTGTCCTGGGGACCATTCAGGCTTGTTCGCATTTGTGTTCCTCACGTGTGCCCCAAAGAATGAGGTGATTTGGTAAAATGCTATGCCCAAGACTACTATCCGAGTGCCGGCGGTGGGGAGGTTCAAATAGCCTCGGCTATCACCTCATTTTGTCCAGTCGTGATGGTCAAGTGGATTAAGGCGTCTTGTACATACCAGTTGCGTTGCTCCTGGGAGTATGGGTTCGAGTCACTTCTGGGGTGTGAGTTTTCAGTTGCATATTGTCCTGGGGACCATTTAGGCTTGTTTGCATTTGTGTTCCTCACGTGTGCCCCAAAGAATGAGGTGATTTGGTAAAATGCTATGCCCAAGATTACTATCCGAGTGCCGGTGGTAGGGTGGTTCAAATAGCCTCGGCTATCACCTCATTTTGTCCGGTCGTGATGGTCAAGTGGATTAAGGCGTCTTGTACATACCAGTTGCGTTGCTCCTGGGAGTATGGGTTCGAGTCACTACTGGGGTGTGAGTTTTCAGTTGCATATTGTCCTGGGGACCATTCAGGCTTGTTCGCATTTGTGTTCCTCACGTGTGCCCCAAAGAATGAGGTGATTTGGTAAAATGCTATGCCCAAGATTACTATCCGAGTGCCGGCGGTGGGGTGGTTAAAATAGCCTCGGCTATCACCTCATTTTGTCCGGTCGTGATCGTCAAGTGGATTAAGGCGTCTTGTACATACCAGTTGCGTTGCTCCTGGGAGTATGGGTTCGAGTCACTTCTGGGGTGTGAGTTTTCAGTTGCATATTGTCCTGGGGACCATTTAGGCTTGTTTGCATTTGTGTTCCTCACGTGTGCCCCAAAGAATGAGGTGATTTGGTAAAATGCTATGCCCAAGATTACTATCCGAGTGCCGGTGGTAGGGTGGTTCAAATAGCCTCGGCTATCACCTCATTTTGTCCGGTCGTGATGGTCAAGTGGATTAAGGTGTCGTGTACATACCAGTTGCGTTGATCCTGAGAGTATGGGTTCGAGTCACTTCTGGGGTGTGAGTTTTCAGTTGCATATTGTCCTGGGGACCATTCAGGCTTGTTCGCATTTGTGTTCCTCACGTGTGCCCCAAAGAATGAGGTGATTTGGTAAAATGCTATGCCCAAGATTACTATCTGAGTGCCGGCGGTGGGGTGGTTAAAATAGCCTCGGCTATCACCTCATTTTGTCCGGTCGTGATGGTCAAGTGGAATAAGGCATCTTGTACATACCAGTTGCGTTGCTCCTGGGAGTATGGGTTCGAGTCACTTCTGGGGTGTGAGTTTTCAGTTGCATATTGTCCTGGGGACCATTCAGGCTTGTTCGCATTTGTGTTCCTCACGTGTGCCCCAAAGAATGAGGTGATTTGGTAAAATGCTATGCCCAAGATTACTATCCGAGTGCCGGCGGTGGGGTGGTTCAAATAGCCTCGGCTATCACCTCATTTTGTCCGGTCGTGATGGTCAAGTGGATTAAGGCGTCTTGTCCATACCAGTTGCGTTGCTCCTGGGAGTATGGGTTCGAGTCACTTCTGGGGTGTGAGTTTTCAGTTGCATATTGTCCTGGGGACCATTCAGGCTTGTTCGCATTTGTGTTCCTCACGTGTGCCCCAAAGAATGAGGTGATTTGGTAAAATGCTATGCCCAAGACTACTATCCGAGTGCCGGCGGTGGGGAGGTTCAAATATTCTCGGCTATCACCTCATTTTGTCCAGTCGTGATGGTCAAGTGGATTAAGGCGTCTTGTACATACCAGTTGCGTTGCTCCTGGGAGTATGGGTTCGAGTCACTTCTGGGGTGTGAGTTTTCATTTGCATATTGTCCTGGGGACCATTCAGGCTTGTTCGCATTTGTGTTCCTCACGTGTGCCCCAAAGAATGAGGTGATTTGGTAAAATGCTATGCCCAAGATTACTATCCGAGTGCCGGCGGTGGGGTGGTTCAAATAGCCTTGGCTATCACCTCATTTTGTCCGGTCATGATGGTCAAGTGGATTAAGGCGTCTTGTACATACCAGTTGCGTTGCTCCTGGGAGTATGGGTTCGAGTCACTTCTGGGATATGAGTTTTCAGTTGCATATTGTCCTGGGGACCATTCAGGCTTGTTCGCATTTGTGTTCCTCACGTGTGCCCCAAAGAATGAGGTGATTTGGTAAAATGCTATGCCCAAGACTACTATCCGAGTGCCGGCGGTGGGGAGGTTCAAATAGCCTCGGCTATCACCTCATTTTGTCCAGTCATGATGGTCAAGTGGATTAAGGCGTCTTGTACATACCAGTTGCGTTGCTCCTGGGAGTATGGGTTCGAGTCACTTCTGGGGTGTGAGTTTTCAGTTGCATATTGTCCTGGGGACCATTTAGGCTTGTTTGCATTTGTGTTCCTCACGTGTGCCCCAAAGAATGAGGTGATTTGGTAAAATGCTATGCCCAAGATTACTATCCGAGTGCCGGCGGTGGGGTGGTTAAAATAGCCTCGGCTATCACCTCATTTTGTCCGGTCGTGATCGTCAAGTGGATTAAGGCGTCTTGTACATACCAGTTGCGTTGCTCCTGGGAGTATGGGTTCGAGTCACTTCTGGGGTGTGAGTTTTCAGTTGCGTATTGTCCTGGGGACCATTTAGGCTTGTTTGCATTTGTGTTCCTCACGTGTGCCCCAAAGAATGAGGTGATTTGGTAAAATGCTATGCCCAAGATTACTATCCGAGTGCCGGTGGTAGGGTGGTTCAAATAGCCTCGGCTATCACCTCATTTTGTCCGGTCGTGATGGTCAAGTGGATTAAGGTGTCGTGTACATACCAGTTGCGTTGATCCTGAGAGTATGGGTTCGAGTCACTTCTGGGGTGTGAGTTTTCAGTTGCATATTGTCCTGGGGACCATTCAGGCTTGTTCGCATTTGTGTTCCTCACGTGTGCCCCAAAGAATGAGGTGATTTGGTAAAATGCTATGCCCAAGATTACTATCTGAGTGCCGGCGGTGGGGTGGTTAAAATAGCCTCGGCTATCACCTCATTTTGTCCGGTCGTGATGGTCAAGTGGAATAAGGCATCTTGTACATACCAGTTGCGTTGCTCCTGGGAGTATGGGTTCGAGTCACTTCTGGGGTGTGAGTTTTCAGTTGCATATTGTCCTGGGGACCATTCAGGCTTGTTCGCATTTGTGTTCCTCACGTGTGCCCCAAAGAATGAGGTGATTTGGTAAAATGCTATGCCCAAGATTACTATCCGAGTGCCGGCGGTGGGGTGGTTCAAATAGCCTCGGCTATCACCTCATTTTGTCCGGTCGTGATGGTCAAGTGGATTAAGGCGTCTTGTCCATACCAGTTGCGTTGCTCCTGGGAGTATGGGTTCGAGTCACTTCTGGGGTGTGAGTTTTCAGTTGCATATTGTCCTGGGGACCATTCAGGCTTGTTCGCATTTGTGTTCCTCACGTGTGCCCCAAAGAATGAGGTGATTTGGTAAAATGCTATGCCCAAGACTACTATCCGAGTGCCGGCGGTGGGGAGGTTCAAATATTCTCGGCTATCACCTCATTTTGTCCAGTCGTGATGGTCAAGTGGATTAAGGCGTCTTGTACATACCAGTTGCGTTGCTCCTGGGAGTATGGGTTCGAGTCACTTCTGGGGTGTGAGTTTTCATTTGCATATTGTCCTGGGGACCATTCAGACTTGTTCGCATTTGTGTTCCTCACGTGTGCCCCAAAGAATGAGGTGATTTGGTAAAATGCTATGCCCAAGATTACTATCCGAGTGCCGGCGGTGGGGTGGTTCAAATAGCCTTGGCTATCACCTCATTTTGTCCGGTCATGATGGTCAAGTGGATTAAGGCGTCTTGTACATACCAGTTGCGTTGCTCCTGGGAGTATGGGTTCGAGTCACTTCTGGGATATGAGTTTTCAGTTGCATATTGTCCTGGGGACCATTCAGGCTTGTTCGCATTTGTGTTCCTCACGTGTGCCCCAAAGAATGAGGTGATTTGGTAAAATGCTATGCCCAAGACTACTATCCGAGTGCCGGCGGTGGGGAGGTTCAAATAGCCTCGGCTATCACCTCATTTTGTCCAGTCGTGATGGTCAAGTGGATTAAGGCGTCTTGTACATACCAGTTGCGTTGCTCCTGGGAGTATGGGTTCGAGTCACTTCTGGGGTGTGAGTTTTCAGTTGCATATTGTCCTGGGGACCATTTAGGCTTGTTTGCATTTGTGTTCCTCACGTGTGCCCCAAAGAATGAGGTGATTTGGTAAAATGCTATGCCCAAGATTACTATCCGAGTGCCGGTGGTAGGGTGGTTCAAATAGCCTCGGCTATCACCTCATTTTGTCCGGTCGTGATGGTCAAGTGGATTAAGGCGTCTTGTACATACCAGTTGCGTTGCTCCTGGGAGTATGGGTTCGAGTCACTACTGGGGTGTGAGTTTTCAGTTGCATATTGTCCTGGGGACCATTCAGGCTTGTTCGCATTTGTGTTCCTCACGTGTGCCCCAAAGAATGAGGTGATTTGGTAAAATGCTATGCCCAAGATTACTATCCGAGTGCCGGCGGTGGGGTGGTTAAAATAGCCTCGGCTATCACCTCATTTTGTCCGGTCGTGATCGTCAAGTGGATTAAGGCGTCTTGTACATACCAGTTGCGTTGCTCCTGGGAGTATGGGTTCGAGTCACTTCTGGGGTGTGAGTTTTCAGTTGCATATTGTCCTGGGGACCATTCAGGCTTGTTTGCATTTGTGTTCCTCACGTGTGCCCCAAAGAATGAGGTGATTTGGTAAAATGCTATGCCCAAGATTACTATCCGAGTGCCGGCGGTGGGGTGGTTCAAATAGCCTCGGCTATCACCTCATTTTGTCCGGTCGTGATGGTCAAGTGGATTAAGGCGTCTTGTCCATACCAGTTGCGTTGCTCCTGGGAGTATGGGTTCGAGTCACTTCTGGGGTGTGAGTTTTCAGTTGCATATTGTCCTGGGGACCATTCAGGCTTGTTCGCATTTGTGTTCCTCACGTGTGCCCCAAAGAATGAGGTGATTTGGTAAAATGCTATGCCCAAGACTACTATCCGAGTGCCGGCGGTGGGGAGGTTCAAATAGCCTCGGCTATCACCTCATTTTGTCCAGTCGTGATGGTCAAGTGGATTAAGGCGTCTTGTACATACCAGTTGCGTTGCTCCTGGGAGTATGGGTTCGAGTCACTTCTGGGGTGTGAGTTTTCATTTGCATATTGTCCTGGGGACCATTCAGGCTTGTTCGCATTTGTGTTCCTCACGTGTGCCCCAAAGAATGAGGTGATTTGGTAAAATGCTATGCCCAAGATTACTATCCGAGTGCCGGCGGTGGGGTGGTTCAAATAGCCTCGGCTATCACCTCATTTTGTCCGGTCATGATGGTCAAGTGGATTAAGGCGTCTTGTACATACCAGTTGCGTTGCTCCTGGGAGTATGGGTTCGAGTCACTTCTGGGGTGTGAGTTTTCAGTTGCATATTGTCCTGGGGACCATTCAGGCTTGTTCGCATTTGTGTTCCTCACGTGTGCCCCAAAGAATGAGGTGATTTGGTAAAATGCTATGCCCAAGATTACTATCCGAGTGCCGGCGGTGGGGTGGTTCAAATAGCCTCGGCTATCACCTCATTTTGTCCGGTCATGATGGTCAAGTGGATTAAGGCGTCTTGTACATGCCAGTTGCGTTGCTCCTGGGAGTATGGGTTCGAGTCACTTCTGGGGTGTGAGTTTTCAGTTGCATATTGTCCTAGGGACCATTCAGGCTTGTTCGCATTTGTGTTCCTCACGTGTGCCCCAAAGAATGAGGTGATTTGGTAAAATGCTATGCCCAAGATTACTATCCGAGTGCCGGCGGTGGGGTGGTTCAAATAGCCTCGGCTATCACCTCATTTTGTCCGGTCGTGATGGACAAGTGGATTAAGGCGTCTTATACATACCAGTTGCGTTGCTCCTGGGAGTATGGGTTCGAGTCACTTCTGGGGTGTAGTTTTCAGTTGCATATTGTCCTGGGGACCATTCAGGCTTGTTCGCATTTGTGTTCCTCACGTGTGCCCCAAAGAATGAGGTGATTTGGTAAAATGCTATGCCCAAGATTACTATCCGAGTGCCGGCGATGGGGTGGTTCAAATAGCCTCGGCTATCACCTCATTTTGTCCGGTCGTGATGGTCAAGTGGATTAAGGCGTCTTGTACATACCAGATGCGTTGCTCCTGGGAGTATGGGTTCGAGTCACTTCTGGGGTGTGAGTTTTCAGTTGCATATTGTCCTGGGGACCATTCAGGCTTGTTCGCATTTGTGTTCCTCACGTGTGCCCCAAAGAATGAGGTGATTTGGTAAAATGCTATGCCCAAGATTACTATCCGAGTGCCAGCGGTGGGGTGGTTCAAATAGCCTCGGCTATCACCTCATTTTGTCCGGTCGTGATGGTCAAGTGGATTAAGGCGTCTTGTACATACCAGTTGCGTTGCTCCTGGGAGTATGGGTTCGAGTCACTTCTGGGGTGTGAGTTTTCAGTTGCATATATTCCTGGGGACCATTCAGGCTTGTTCGCATTTGTGTTCCTCACGTGTGCCCCAAAGAATGAGGTGATTTGGTAAAATGCTATGCCCAAGATTACTATCCGAGTGCCGGCGGTGGGGTGGTTCAAATAGCCTCGGCTATCACCTCATTTTGTCCGGTCATGATGGTCAAGTGGATTAAGGAGTCTTGTACATACCAGTTGCGTTGCTCCTGGGAGTATGGGTTCGAGTCACTTCTGGGGTGTGAGTTTTCAGTTGCATATTGTCCTGGGGACCATTCAGGCTTGTTCGCATTTGTGTTCCTCACGTGTGCCCCAAAGAATGAGGTGATTTGGTAAAATGCTATGCCCAAGATTACTATCCGAGTGCCGGCGGTGGGGTGGTTCAAATAGCCTCGGCTATCACCTCTTTTTGTCCGGTCGTGATGGTCAAGTGGATTAAGGTGTCGTGTACATACCAGTTGCGTTGATCCTGAGAGTATGGGTTCGAGTCACTTCTGGGGTGTGAGTTTTCAGTTGCATATTGTCCTGGGGACCATTCAGGCTTGTTCGCATTTGTGTTCCTCACGTGTGCCCCAAAGAATGAGGTGATTTGGTAAAATGCTATGCCCAAGATTACTATCTGAGTGCCGGCGGTGGGGTGGTTAAAATAGCCTCGGCTATCACCTCATTTTGTCCGGTCGTGATGGTCAAGTGGAATAAGGCATCTTGTACATACCAGTTGCGTTGCTCCTGGGAGTATGGGTTCGAGTCACTTCTGGGGTGTGAGTTTTCAGTTGCATATTGTCCTGGGGACCATTCAGGCTTGTTCGCATTTGTGTTCCTCACGTGTGCCCCAAAGAATGAGGTGATTTGGTAAAATGCTATGCCCAAGATTACTATCCGAGTGCCGGCGGTGGGGTGGTTCAAATAGCCTCGGCTATCACCTCATTTTGTCCGGTCGTGATGGTCAAGTGGATTAAGGCGTCTTGTCCATACCAGTTGCGTTGCTCCTGGGAGTATGGGTTCGAGTCACTTCTGGGGTGTGAGTTTTCAGTTGCATATTGTCCTGGGGACCATTCAGGCTTGTTCGCATTTGTGTTCCTCACGTGTGCCCCAAAGAATGAGGTGATTTGGTAAAATGCTATGCCCAAGACTACTATCCGAGTGCCGGCGGTGGGGAGGTTCAAATATTCTCGGCTATCACCTCATTTTGTCCAGTCGTGATGGTCAAGTGGATTAAGGCGTCTTGTACATACCAGTTGCGTTGCTCCTGGGAGTATGGGTTCGAGTCACTTCTGGGGTGTGAGTTTTCATTTGCATATTGTCCTGGGGACCATTCAGGCTTGTTCGCATTTGTGTTCCTCACGTGTGCCCCAAAGAATGAGGTGATTTGGTAAAATGCTATGCCCAAGATTACTATCCGAGTGCCGGCGGTGGGGTGGTTCAAATAGCCTTGGCTATCACCTCATTTTGTCCGGTCATGATGGTCAAGTGGATTAAGGCGTCTTGTACATACCAGTTGCGTTGCTCCTGGGAGTATGGGTTCGAGTCACCTCTGGGATATGAGTTTTCAGTTGCATATTGTCCTGGGGACCATTCAGGCTTGTTCGCATTTGTGTTCCTCACGTGTGCCCCAAAGAATGAGGTGATTTGGTAAAATGCTATGCCCAAGACTACTATCCGAGTGCCGGCGGTGGGGAGGTTCAAATAGCCTCGGCTATCACCTCATTTTGTCCAGTCGTGATGGTCAAGTGGATTAAGGCGTCTTGTACATACCAGTTGCGTTGCTCCTGGGAGTATGGGTTCGAGTCACTTCTGGGGTGTGAGTTTTCAGTTGCATATTGTCCTAGGGACCATTCAGGCTTGTTCGCATTTGTGTTCCTCACGTGTGCCCCAAAGAATGAGGTGATTTGGTAAAATGCTATGCCCAAGATTACTATCCGAGTCCCGGCGGTGGGGTGGTTCAAATAGCCTCGGCTATCACCTCATTTTGTCCGGTCGTGATGGACAAGTGGATTAAGGCGTCTTGTACATACCAGTTGCGTTGCTCCTGGGAGTATGGGTTTGAGTCACTTCTGGGGTGTAGTTTTCAGTTGCATATTGTCCTGGGGACCATTCAGGCTTGTTCGCATTTGTGTTCCTCACGTGTGCCCCAAAGAATGAGGTGATTTGGTAAAATGCTATGCCCAAGATTACTATCCGAGTGCCGGCGGTGGGGTGGTTCAAATAGCCTCGGCTATCACCTCATTTTGTCCGGTCGTGATGGTCAAGTGGATTAAGGCGTCTTGTACATACCAGATGCGTTGCTCCTGGGAGTATGGGTTCGAGTCACTTCTGGGGTGTGAGTTTTCAGTTGCATATTGTCCTGGGGACCATTCAGGCTTGTTCGCATTTGTGTTCCTCACGTGTGCCCCAAAGAATGAGGTGATTTGGTAAAATGCTATGCCCAAGATTACTATCCGAGTGCCAGCGGTGGGGTGGTTCAAATAGCCTCGGCTATCACCTCATTTTGTCCGGTCGTGATGGTCAAGTGGATTAAGGCGTCTTGTACATACCAGTTGCGTTGCTCCTGGGAGTATGGGTTCGAGTCACTTCTGGGGTGTGAGTTTTCAGTTGCATATATTCCTGGGGACCATTCAGGCTTGTTCGCATTTGTGTTCCTCACGTGTGCCCCAAAGAATGAGGTGATTTGGTAAAATGCTATGCCCAAGATTACTATCCGAGTGCCGGCGGTGGGGTGGTTCAAATAGCCTCGGCTATCACCTCATTTTGTCCGGTCATGATGGTCAAGTGGATTAAGGAGTCTTGTACATACCAGTTGCGTTGCTCCTGGGAGTATGGGTTCGAGTCACTTCTGGGGTGTGAGTTTTCAGTTGCATATTGTCCTGGGGACCATTCAGGCTTGTTCGCATTTGTGTTCCTCACGTGTGCCCCAAAGAATGAGGTGATTTGGTAAAATGCTATGCCCAAGATTACTATCTGAGTGCCGGCGGTGGGGTGGTTAAAATAGCCTCGGCTATCACCTCATTTTGTCCGGTCGTGATGGTCAAGTGGAATAAGGCGTCTTGTACATACCAGTTGCGTTGCTCCTGGGAGTATGGGTTCGAGTCACTTCTGGGGTGTGAGTTTTCAGTTGCATATTGTCCTGGGGACCATTCAGGCTTGTTCGCATTTGTGTTCCTCACGTGTGCCCCAAAGAATGAGGTGATTTGGTAAAATGCTATGCCCAAGATTACTATCCGAGTGCCGGCGGTGGGGTGGTTCAAATAGCCTCGGCTATCACCTCATTTTGTCCGGTCGTGATGGTCAAGTGGATTAAGGCGTCTTGTCCATACCAGTTGCGTTGCTCCTGGGAGTATGGGTTCGAGTCACTTCTGGGGTGTGAGTTTTCAGTTGCATATTGTCCTGGGGACCATTCAGGCTTGTTCGCATTTGTGTTCCTCACGTGTGCCCCAAAGAATGAGGTGATTTGGTAAAATGCTATGCCCAAGACTACTATCCGAGTGCCGGCGGTGGGGAGGTTCAAATAGCCTCGGCTATCACTTCATTTTGTCCAGTCGTGATGGTCAAGTGGATTAAGGCGTCTTGTACATACCAGTTGCGTTGCTCCTGGGAGTATGGGTTCGAGTCACTTCTGGGGTGTGAGTTTTCATTTGCATATTGTCCTGGGGACCATTCAGGCTTGTTCGCATTTGTGTTCCTCACGTGTGCCCCAAAGAATCAGGTGATTTGGTAAAATGCTATGCCCAAGATTACTATCCGAGTGCCGGCGGTGGGGTGGTTCAAATAGCCTCGGCTATCACCTCATTTTGTCCGGTCATGATGGTCAAGTGGATTAAGGCTGTCTTGTACATACCAGTTGCGTTGCTCCTGAGAGTATGGGTTCGAGTCACTTCTGGGGTGTGAGTTTTCAGTTGCATATTGTCCTGGGGACCATTCAGGCTTGTTCGCATTTGTGTTCCTCACGTGTGCCCCAAAGAATGAGGTGATTTGGTAAAATGCTATGCCCAAGATTACTATCCGAGTGCCGGCGGTGGGGTGGTTCAAATAGCCTCGGCTATCACCTCATTTTGTCCGGTCGTGATGGTCAAGTGGATTAAGGCAGTCTTGTACATACCAGTTGCGTTGCTCCTGGGAGTATGGGTTCGAGTCACTTCTGGGGTGTGAGTTTTCAGTTGCATATTGTCCTGGGGACCATTCAGGCTTGTTCGCATTTGTGTTCCTCACGTGTGCCCCAAAGAATGAGGTGATTTGGTAAAATGCTATGCCCAAGATTACTATCCGAGTGCCGGCGGTGGGGTGGTTCAAATAGCCTCGGCTATCACCTCATTTTGTCCGGTCGTGATGGTCAAGTGGATTAAGGCGTCTTGTACATACCAGTTGCGTTGCTCCTGGGAGTATGGGTTCGAGTCACTTCTGGGGTGTGAGTTTTCAGTTGCATATTGTCCTGGGGACCATTCAGGCTTGTTCGCATTTGTGTTCCTCACGTGTGCCCCAAAGAATGAGGTGATTTGGTAAAATGCTATGCCCAAGACTTACTATCCGAGTGCCGGCGGTGGGGTGGTTCAAATAGCCTCGGCTATCACCTCATTTTGTCCAGGTCAGTGATGGTCAAGTGGATTAAGGCGTCTTGTACATACCAGTTGCGTTGCTCCTGGGAGTATGGGTTCGAGTCACTTCTGGGGTGTGAGTTTTCAGTTGCATATTGTCCTGGGGACCATTCAGGCTTGTTCGCATTTGTGTTCCTCACGTGTGCCCCAAAGAATGAGGTGATTTGGTAAAATGCTATGCCCAAGATTACTATCCGAGTGCCGGCGGTGGGGTGGTTCAAATAGCCTCGGCTATCACCTCATTTTGTCCGGTCGTGATGGTCAAGTGGATTAAGGCGTCTTGTACATACCAGTTGCGTTGCTCCTGGGAGTATGGGTTCGAGTCACTTCTGGGGTGTGAGTTTTCAGTTGCATATTGTCCTAGGGGACCATTCAGGCTTGTTCGCATTTGTGTTCCTCACGTGTGCCCCAAAGAATGAGGTGATTTGGTAAAATGCTATGCCCAAGATTACTATCCGAGTGCCGGCGGTGGGGTGGTTCAAATAGCCTCGGCTATCACCTCATTTTGTCCGGTCGTGATGGTCAAGTGGATTAAGGCGTCTTGTACATACCAGTTGCGTTGCTCCTGGGAGTATGGGTTCGAGTCACTTCTGGGGTGTGAGTTTTCAGTTGCATATTGTCCTGGGGACCATTCAGGCTTGTTCGCATTTGTGTTCCTCACGTGTGCCCCAAAGAATGAGGTGATTTGGTAAAATGCTATGCCCAAGATTACTATCCGAGTGCCGGCGGTGGGGTGGTTCAAATAGCCTCGGCTATCACCTCATTTTGTCCGGTCGTGATGGTCAAGTGGATTAAGGCGTCTTGTACATACCAGTTGCGTTGCTCCTGGGAGTATGGGTTCGAGTCACTTACTGGGGTGTGAGTTTTCAGTTGCATATTGTCCTGGGGACCATTCAGGCTTGTTCGCATTTGTGTTCCTCACGTGTGCCCCAAAGAATGAGGTGATTTGGTAAAATGCTATGCCCAAGATTACTATCCGAGTGCCGGCGGTGGGGTGGTTCAAATAGCCTCGGCTATCACCTCATTTTGTCCGGTCGTGATGGTCAAGTGGATTAAGGCGTCTTGTACATACCAGTTGCGTTGCTCCTGGGAGTATGGGTTCGAGTCACTTCTGGGGTGTGAGTTTTCAGTTGCATATTGTCCTGGGGACCATTCAGGCTTGTTTCGCATTTGTGTTCCTCACGTGTGCCCCAAAGAATGAGGTGATTTGGTAAAATGCTATGCCCAAGATTACTATCCGAGTGCCGGTGGTAGGGTGGTTCAAATAGCCTCGGCTATCACCTCATTTTGTCCGGTCGTGATGGTCAAGTGGATTAAGGTGTCGTGTACATACCAGTTGCGTTGATCCTGAGAGTATGGGTTCGAGTCACTTCTGGGGTGTGAGTTTTCAGTTGCATATTGTCCTGGGGACCATTCAGGCTTGTTCGCATTTGTGTTCCTCACGTGTGCCCCAAAGAATGAGGTGATTTGGTAAAATGCTATGCCCAAGATTACTATCTGAGTGCCGGCGGTGGGGTGGTTAAAATAGCCTCGGCTATCACCTCATTTTGTCCGGTCGTGATGGTCAAGTGGAATTAAGGCATCTTGTACATACCAGTTGCGTTGCTCCTGGGAGTATGGGTTCGAGTCACTTCTGGGGTGTGAGTTTTCAGTTGCATATTGTCCTGGGGACCATTCAGGCTTGTTCGCATTTGTGTTCCTCACGTGTGCCCCAAAGAATGAGGTGATTTGGTAAAATGCTATGCCCAAGATTACTATCCTGAGTGCCGGCGGTGGGGTGGTTCAAATAGCCTCGGCTATCACCTCATTTTGTCCGGTCGTGATGGTCAAGTGGATTAAGGCGTCTTGTACATACCAGTTGCGTTGCTCCTGGGAGTATGGGTTCGAGTCACTTCTGGGGTGTGAGTTTTCAGTTGCATATTGTCCTGGGGACCATTCAGGCTTGTTCGCATTTGTGTTCCTCACGTGTGCCCCAAAGAATGAGGTGATTTGGTAAAATGCTATGCCCAAGACTACTATCCGAGTGCCGGCGGTGGGGTGGTTCAAATAGCCTCGGCTATCACCTCATTTTGTCCAGGTCGTGATGGTCAAGTGGATTAAGGCGTCTTGTACATACCAGTTGCGTTGCTCCTGGGAGTATGGATTCGAGTCACTTCTGGGGTGTGAGTTTTCAGTTGCATATTGTCCTGGGGACCATTCAGGCTTGTTCGCATTTGTGTTCCTCACGTGTGCCCCAAAGAATGAGGTGATTTGGTAAAATGCTATGCCCAAGATTACTATCCGAGTGCCGGCGGTGGGGTGGTTCAAATAGCCTCGGCTATCACCTCATTTTGTCCGGTCGTGATGGTCAAGTGGATTAAGGCGTCTTGTACATACCAGTTGCGTTGCTCCTGGGAGTATGGGTTCGAGTCACTTCTGGGTAGTGAGTTTTCAGTTGCATATTGTCCTGGGGACCATTCAGGCTTGTTCGCATTTGTGTTCCTCACGTGTGCCCCAAAGAATGAGGTGATTTGGTAAAATGCTATGCCCAAGATTACTATCCGAGTGCCGGCGGTGGGGTAGGTTCAAATAGCCTCGGCTATCACCTCATTTTGTCCAGTCATGATGGTCAAGTGGATTAAGGCGTCTTGTACATACCAGTTGCGTTGCTCCTGGGAGTATGGGTTCGAGTCACTTCTGGGGTGTGAGTTTTCAGTTGCATATTGTCCTGGGGACCATTCAGGCTTGTTTCGCATTTGTGTTCCTCACGTGTGCCCCAAAGAATGAGGTGATTTGGTAAAATGCTATGCCCAAGATTACTATCCGAGTGCTGGCGGTGGGGTGGTTCAAATAGCCTCGGCTATCACCTCATTTTGTCTGGTCGTGATGGTCAAGTGGATTAAGGCGTCTTGTACATACCAGTTGCGTTGCTCCTGGCCCAGCAAACAATTTTAGGTTGCCAAAACATATCAGGAAAGTATTTGAAAGTATTGGAAACGTTTGTTTTATCGTATCGGATACGATATTGTGTGTGGACTTAAATAGGTTTCCAAAACTTATAACCAAGACATATGTATCTAACACTAATTTGAGATGTTGTGGCAACTTTACACTCCTAACATGAGTCATTCATAATCCATTCATATACCAATATGAATCTCTTATGAAAGGTTTGAGCCAATAATCTGAACCCTTTTCACATCTTTGTGTTTAAAGTTAAATTTCTTGAAATTAAATTATATTTTATATTATATTATTATTTTCAATTTAAATATTAAAACCAATTGAAGGGTAAAAAAAATCTAATAATTTATATTTCTTTTATTATTTACTAACAATTATAATTATTTACTAACGGAGAGAGGGGAGGCTGTACGGCGGAGAGTGGCGGCTGTGGCGGACAGTGGCGGCGGGCGGACAGTGGCGGCGGGCGGACAGTGGCGGCGGCGGGCGGACAGTGGCGGCGGGCGGACAGTGGCGGCGGTGGCGGATTGTGGCGGCGGGCGGACAGTGGCGGCGGTGGCGGATAGTGGCGGCGGGCGGACAGTGGCGGCGGGCGGACAGTGGCGGCGGTGGCGGATAGTGGCGGCTGTGGCGGATAGTGGCGGCTGGCGGACCGTGGCGGCGGTGGTGGACAGTGGCGGCGGCGGTGGTGGACAGTGGCGGCGGGCGGACAGTGACGGCGGCGGGCGGACAGTGGCGGCGGCGGGCGGACAGTGGCGGCGGCGGGCGGACAGTGGCGGCGGCGGGCGGACAGTGGCGGCGGCGGGCGGACAGTGGCGGCGGCGGGCGGACAGTGGTGGCGGCGGGCGGACAGTGGAGGCGGCGGGCGGACAGTGGTGGCGGCGGGCGGACAGTGGTGGCGGCGGGCGGACAGTGGCGGCGGGCGGACAGTGGCGGCGGTGGCGGATAGTGGCGGCGGGCGGACAGTGGCGTCGGGCGGACAGTGGCGGCGGTGGCGGATAGTGGCGGCGGGCGGACAGTGGCAGCGAGCGGACAGTGGCGGCGGTGGCGGATAGTGGCGGCAGGCGGACAGGGCGGCGGCGGGCGGACAGTGGCGGCGGGAGGACAGTGGCGGCGGTGGCGGATAGTGGCGGCGGGCGGACAGTGGCGGCGGGCGGACAGTGGCGGCGGGCGGACAGTGGCGGCTGTGGCGGATAGTGGCGGCGGGCGGACCGTGGCGGCTTTGGCGGCGGTGGTGGACATTGGCGGCGGCGGGCGGACAGTGGCGGCGGCGGGCGGACAGTGGCGGCGGCGGGCGGACAGTGGCGGCGGCGGGCGGACAGTGGCGGCGGCGGGCGGACAGTGGCGGCGGCGGGCGGACAGTGGCGGCGGCGGGCGAACTGTGGCGGCGGCGGGCGGACAGTGGTGGCGGCGGGCGGACAGTGGTGACGGCGGGCGGACAGTGGAGGCGGCGGGCGGACAGTGGAGGCGGCGGGCGGACAGTGGAGGCGGCGGGCGGACAGTGGAGGCGGCGGGCGGACAGTGGTGGCGGCGGGCGGACAGTGGTGGCGGCGGGCGGACAGTGGTGGCGGCGGGCGGACAGTGGTGGCAGCGGGCGGACAGTGGTGGCGGTGGCAGACAGTGGTGGCGGTGGCGGACAGTGGCGGCGGTGGCGGACAGTGACGGCGGTGGCGGACAGTGGCGGCGGTGGCGGACAGTGGCGGCGGTGGCGGACAGTGGCGGCGGTGGCGGACACTGGCGGCTGTGTCTGGCGGTGGTGGCGGGCGGTGGCGGGTGGCGGCGTCTGTGATGAGTGGTGGCGGCTGGCGGTGGTGGGTGGTGGCGGCGGTGGCGGTGGGTGGTGGTGGCGGTGGTGGTGGGTGGTGGTGGCGGCGGCGGCTGGTGGTGGTGGGTGGTGGCGGCTGTGGCGGGCGGTGGCGGGCGGCGGCGGCTGTGGTGGGTGGTGACGATCGGCGGTAGGGGGGGCTGGTGGCGGCTGGCGGTGGCGGCTTGCGGTGGCGACTGTGGCAACGGGCGGTGACGGCTGATAGCGGGCGGTGGTGGCGGCTGGTGGCAGGAGGTGGTGGCGGTGGTGGCGGCTGGTGGTGGCGGCTGGTGGTGGTGGCAGCTGGTGGCGGTCATGGCGGCTGGTGGTGGTGGCAGCTGGTGGCGGTAATGGCGGCTGGTGGTGGTGGTGGTGGCGGCTGGTGGTGGTGGCAGCTGGTGGCGGTGATGGCGGATGGTGGTGGTGGCAGCTGGTGGCGGTGATGGCGGCTGGTGGTGGTGGTGGTGGTGGCGGCTGATGGTGGTGGCAGCTGGTGGCGGCTGGTGGCGGTGATGGCGCCTGGTGGTGGTGGTGGTGGCGGCTGGTGGTGGTGGCAGCTGGTGGCGGTGGCAGCTGGTGGCGGTGATGGCGGCTGGTGGTGGTGGCAGCTGGTGGCGGTAATGGCGGCTTGTGGCGGCTGGTGGTGGCGGCGGTGGTGGGTGGTGGTGGTGGTGGTGGGTGGTGGTGGTGGCGGTGGTGTCGGCGGCGGCTGTGGTGGGTGGTGGCGGCGGCGGCGGCGGTGATGGGTGGTGGCGGCGGCGGTGGTGGTGGGTGGTGGTGGCGGCGGCGGTGATGGGTGGTGGTGGGTGGTGGTGGCGGCGGCGGCTGGTGGTGGTGGGTGGTGGCGGCGGGTGGTGGGTGGTGGCGGCGGGTGGCGGTGGTGGGTGGCGGTGGCTGGTGGCGGGTGGCGGCTGGTGGTGGGTGGTGGCGGCGGGTGGTGAGTGGCGGTGGTGGGTGGCGGTGGCTGGTGGCGGGTGGCGGCTGGTGGCGGGTGGTGGCGGGTGGCGGCTGGTGGTGGGTGGTGGCGGGTGGCGGCTGGTGGTGGGTGGTGGCGGGTGGCGGCGGGTGGTGGGTGGCGGGTGGCTGCGGGTGGTGGGTGGTGGCGGCGGGTGGTGAGTGGCGGTGGTGGGTGGCGGTGGCGGGTGGCGGCTGGTGGTGGGTGGTGGCGGGTGGCGGCTGGTGGTGGGTGGTGGCGGGTGGCGGCTGGTGGTGGGTGGTGGCGGGTGGCGGCTGGTGGTGGGTGGTGGCGGGTGGCGGCGGGTGGTGGGTGGCGGGTGGCGGCGGGTGGTGGGTGGAGGCGGCGGGTGGTGAGTGGCGGTGGTGGGTGGCGGTGGCTGGTGGCGGGTGGCGGCTGGTGGTGGGTGGTGGCGGGTGGCGGCTGGTGGTGGGTGGTGGCGGGTGGCGGCTGGTGGCGGGTGGCGGCTGGTGGCGGGTGGTGGCGGGTGGCGGGTGGCGGCTGGTGGTGGCTGGTGGCGGGTGGCGGGTGGCGGGTGGTGGCGGGTGGTGGCGGGTGGCGGCTGGTGGTGGGTGGTGGCGGGTGGCGGCTGGTGGCAGGTGGTGGCTGGTGGTGGGTGGTGGCGGGTGGCGGCTGGTGGTGGGTGGCGGGTGGCGGCGGGTGGCGGCTGGTGGTGGGTGGCGGGTGGCAGCAGGTGGCGGCTTGTGGTGGGTGGTGGCGGGTGGCGGCTGGTGGTGGGTGGCGGCTGGTGGTGGGTGGTGGGTGGTGGTGGGTGGTGGTGCTTGGCGGGTGGCGGCGGGTGGCGGCTGGTGGCGGGTGGAGGCAGGTGGCGGCTTGTGGTGGGTGGTGGCGGGTGGCGGCTGGTGGTGGGTGGTGGGTGGTGGCGGGTGGCGGGTGGTGGTGGGCGGCGGGTGGCGGCGGGTGGCGGCTGGTGGTGGCCAGCTGGGACACACCCTTCACCACTGAAGGTCTGAGTACAACTAACCATATGTCTCTCTCACCCACCAGCCCAGTGTTGCCAGCTCGCGCTCTCAAAATGTTTCCTTCAAAGATTGTATATGATCTTTGAACAACAAGTTTGATTATCAAGGAAATAATGCATATATTATTGTCACATTAATACTGTGCAATATCTTATTACATTCCTGCTAAATAATTATAATTTGAAACAGGACAAAAAATCCAACATATATATAAAAACCAACATTAGAGATCACGAGGCCTAGGCCTCGCCTGTGACCACACATCCTGCCTCCCTGGCCTGCTACACTCACACACCTCACACTCTTAACTCTCTCATAATCACTCTTACTCTCTGTCACTCTTACTCTCTGTCACTCTTACTCTCTGTCACTCTTACTCTCTGTCACTCTTACTCTCTGTCACTCTTACTCTCTGTCACTCTTACTCTCTGTCACTCTTACTCTGTCACTCTTACTCTGTCACTCTTACTCTCTGTCACTCTTACTCTGTCACTCTTACTCTCTGTCACTCTTACTCTCTGTCACTCTTACTCTGTCACTCTTACTCTCTGTCACTCTTACTCTCTGTCACTCTTACTCTCTGTCACTCTTACTCTCATTCTTACTCACTCTCAGTCACCCTTACCCATTCATACTCACTCTCTCACTCTTACTCTCATACTCTTACTCTCAATTACTCTTACTCTCAATTACTCTTACTCTCAATCACTCTTACTCCCAATCACTCCTACTCCCAATCACTCCTACTCTCAATCACTCCTACTCTCATTCTTACTCTTACTCCCAATCACTCTTACTCTCAATCACTCTTATTCTCATTCTTACTCTTACTCTCACTCTTACTCTTACTCCCAATCACTCTTACTCCCAATCACTCTTACTCTCGATCACTCTTACTCTCAATCACTCTTACTCTCAATCACTCTTACTCTCATTCTTACTCTTACTCACTCTTACTCTCAATCACTCTTATTCTCATTCTTACTCCTACTCCCAATCACTCTTACTCCCAATCACTCTTACTCTCAATCACTCTTACTCCCAATCACTCTTACTCTCAATCACTCTCACTCTCAATCACTCTTACTCTCAATCACTCTTACTCTCATTCTTACTCTTACTCACTCTTACTCTCAATCACTCTTATTCTCATTCTTACTCCTACTCCCAATCACTCTTACTCCCAATCACTCTTACTCTCAATCACTCTTACTCCCAATCACTCTTACTCTCAATCACTCTTACTCTCAATCACTTTTACTCTCAATCACTCTTACTCTCAATCACTCTTACTCTCACTAACTCTCAATCACTCTTACTCTCACTCTAACTCTCAATCACTCTTACGCACTATTACTCACTCTTTCTCTCAGTCATCCTTACTCACTCTCATACTCACTCTTACTCTGTCACTCTTACTCTCTGTCACTCTTACTCTGTCACTCTTACTCTCTGTCACTCTTACTCTCTGTCACTCTTACTCTCTGTCACTCTTAATCTCTATCACTCTTACTCTGTCATTCTTACTCTGTCACTCTTACTCACTCTCAGTCACCCTTACCCATTCATACTCACTCTCTCACTCTTACTCTCATACTCTTACTCTCAATTACTCTTACTCTCAATCACTCTTACTCCCAGTCACTCCTACTCCCAATATCACTCCTACTCTCAATCACTCCTACTCTCATTCTTACTCTTACTCTTACTCCCAATCACTCTTACTCTCAATCACTCTTATTCTCATTCTTACTCTTACTCTCACTCTTACTCCCAATCACTCTTACTCCCAATCACTCTTACTCTCAATCACTCTTACTCCCAATCACTCTTACTCTCAATCACTCTTACTCTCAATCACTCTTACTCTCAATCACTCTTACTCTCACTAACTCTCAATCACTCTTACTCTCACTCTAACTCTCAATCACTCTTACTCTCATACTCACCCTTACTCTCAATCACTTTACTCTCACTCTTACTCATTCTGTCACCCTTACTCTCACTCTTACTCACTCTGTCACTCTTACTCACTCTTACTTATACTCACTCTTACTCACACTTACACACTCTCTGGCACTCTCACTCACCTTCAGTCACTCTTACTCACTCTTACCCACTCTCGCTCACTCTTACTCACTCTAGTTAATAAGAACACGCCAATATAAGACAACAAAACGTTTTCAGATTCTTTCTCACCACTTTCCAGCAACTTTTATAATTTATATAAATTATCTTAGGGAATAATACATAAATTATATATTTAAACATGATATTAGTGTTTAGTGGAATTCATAAGGAGTCAAATTGTGTTAAAAAGAGCGATTTTTAGAAAATTTGGAAAACTACTTTTTTCTGTTCATATTATAACTAAATGGATTTTAAAGGTTTCACTCAGCCAATATATATCATTCACAATTTATTAATGAATTTTACAAAAAAACACCATAAATTTTATATTTAAACATGTAAAAACTATTTGTTTTACATTTGGAAGAAAATAATTGTAGAAAAACTATTTATAATTAAACCTTTGTGTTTGGATTTTTTGAGTAAAAGTTTCTCAAAGGCTCTCCTGCACCATTCTCAATGCAAATCATTCCCACACCTTTGGGAAGAGATAGGCGAACGTTGTGTAGATGATTTGTGTTTGCTGGGTGGGAGTATGGGTTCGAGTCACTTCTGGGGTGTGAGTTTTCAGTTGCATATTGTCCTGGGGACCATTCAGGCTTGTTCGTATTTGTGTTCCTCACGTGTGCCCCAAAGAATGAGGTGATTTGGTAAAATGCTATGCCCAAGATTACTATCTGAGTGCCGGCGGTGGGGTGGTTCAAATAGCCTCGGCTATCACCTCATTTTGTCCGGTCGTGATGGTCAAGTGGATTAAGGCGTCTTGTACATACCAGTTGCGTTGCTCCTGGGAGTATAGGTTCGAGTCACTTCTGGAGTGTGAGTTTTCAGTTGCATATTGTACTGGGGACCATTCAGGCTTGTTCGCATTTGTGTTCCTCACGTGTGCCCCAAAGAATGAGGTGATTTGGTAAAATGCTATGCCCAAGATTACTATCCGAGTGCCGGCGGTGGGGTGGTTCAAATAGCCTCGGCTATCACCTCATTTTGTCCGGTCGTGATGGTCAAGTGGATTAAGGCATCTTGTACATACCAGTTGCGTTGCTCCTGGGAGTATGGGTTCGAGTCACTTCTGGGGTGTGAGTTTTCAGTTGCATATTGTCCTGGGGACCATTCAGGCTTGTTCGCATTTGTGTTCCTCACGTGTGCCCCAAAGAATGAGGTGATTTGGTAAAATGCTATGCCCAAGATTACTATCCGAGTGCCGGCGGTGGGGTGGTTCAAATAGCCTCGGCTATCACCTCATTTTGTCCGGTCGTGATGGTCAAGTGGATTAAGGCGTCTTGTATATGTATATATCTAAAGTTGTATACTTAACTCTCGTGTTTAGGAGAGTTGTGCCTTAAGCAAAGACACTGTGTCTTCCCATATTAACAGGGACTTGATGAAATTAACGTATAAATGACCCCTCACTTGCTCTGGTGCTCTAAGGGTCTGAGCGGGTGGTGGAGCGGGTTAAGGCGTACCTGTTATGCGAGTTGCTGGAAGGCTTCTGTGCTGGCTAGGGTTCGAGTCTCCTGGTGGGAAAGTGTTCTAAAGTTGTATATATATATATATATATATATATATATATATATATATATATATATATATATATATATATATATATATATATATATATATATATATATCCACGGGGTACTGTGGAGACCGGACGCACCGTGGAGCTCCGGGCTACCTTCATACTTTATCACAAAACAGTGAGGTCAAGCAGGTGAGGCGTCGGCCAGGACATATGTGAACATCATTAGAAGACATCTTCAGCGTTTGAAGTCCCTCCATCGTCCCAGTCAACGGTATTTTACAATTTTCTTCTGTTTGCCAAGCTTGAACTCACCAGCAACAGTGCCAGTGAGGGAGGCCTACCACCTTAACGGTCGGGGCGGGATGGGGAAGGGCGGGGGCGGAGGGAGGCGGGTGAGGGAAAGTGAACCTTAGAGTAGAGCGTCACTAAGAACACCCGCTCACCGGTCAGGCGGAGGAGGCTGGTAGTGGCCGCATTTCAAACTCCCTTCACCACCACTATTTTACCTCAATCAACTTATTTCAATTTCACTTTCAATTTCACCACCACACCACCACACCACCTCCCTCGTGGGCTCAGTGAATGATAGTGAACAATTCCTGTCTGTTTAGTGTATAGTTTGTGGCCCCGACATACAAAGTGAATACCATGTATATATAGTGCCACAGTGATATATACATATCAAAGTGCTAACTCTGATACTCAGTGCCATACACACCACAAAGTGTCAACCCCAGTTTATAGTGTCATACATATAACAAAGAGCCAACCCCATATTCTCAGTGTCATACATGCCCTGGTGTACATATATATGAATGTATATTGTGTGTCATGTGTATAGCCCACTCGATACTACGCCTCCCCCCCCAAACCCCCCCCCCCCCGCACCTCACTACCTGAGCTGACCCTCGCCCCACCGGCATCCACACCCAGCCGCGGCCTCCACACCCAGCTGATGCCTCCACACCCAGCTGATGCCTCCACACCCAGTTGCTGGCTCCACACCCAGCTGATGCCTCCACACCCAGTTGCTGGCTCCACACCCAGTTGCTGGTGTAACAAGAGATCAGTACATAGTACATGAACATCATAACAGCATGAACAGGCCACGTGGAGGATGAACAACCCACAGGCGCCAGACAGGCGGCGGCAGACAATGTAAAAGTTACACCTCTGTACAAGTTAGCCATAGAGTCAGGTCAACGGTCATCGAATCACAAAAAGGTCAGAGTGATGCCGTCATGGTAATCTTCAGGGATTAACCCCTAAACATCAAATGCAAAACCCTCATGTTCAGCTGAGGAGCAGCAGATCAGGGGAGTCAGTACAGTGGGCGCAGCCCAGTAGGAAGGTGTGTGTGGACCCGGGGAAGGAACATCATCTCCCGGAAACGGTGGAACAACATACGAGTAAGTACGGCTCTCTTGTACTAAAGCACCTCATTCAGTACCCTTGGCCTCTAGTAGGGAATATAGTTAGGGAGTGTCTTATTTAATTATTTTTAATAAAGTCAGATATTAAGTGTTATTAAATGTGTATTAATGGTTCCTTGCCTAGTGATATTGGGCCTACCGTCCCCTTTGCCCTAGTGACCTAGTGCTCTTAATTGTGTCCCGCCTTATTCTTGTGTACACTATAGTTCCCAAGTGGTCAGGATTATTCGAGTGTCAGGCCAGGATCCTTGTACCGTTCAATTGTCCCCTACACCTGTCCTGGTAGGTTATTCCATCTGCAAGACCTACGAATCTCACTCCGGTCCCCTGTCCGGTAACTCAGGATGGTGGCAGCGTCACTCGGTAACTCATACGATAGGTTGTGACTACGATTACCTCTATCTTTCTGTCTCACTCTCCCTCACTAGTGTCTCACTCTCCCTCGCCCTCACTCGCTCTCGTTCTCCCTCCCTTGCTCTCGTTCTCGCTCTCTCCTCTCTCTCTCCTCTCGCCCTGCCTCCCTCTTCCTCTCTCTCTCTCTCCTTCCTCTGTGTACTGGTTTACGTCTTCATATGACGGCCCGAGTGTTAACATCTTATATGATCGGTATAGCATCTGTTATTACCATAGAAAGAGCGGAGATTGCACGGTTAGCTCAGTGGTAGTAGCGGAGTGCGCGGTCGAGATAGATACAAGGCGAGTTATTACAATTAGGGTCATTACACTGGCTCCACACCGAGTTGCAGCCGCCACACCCAGTTGCTGGCTCCACACCGAGTTGCAGCCTCCACACCCAGTTGCTGGCTCCACACCCAGTTGATGCCTCCACACCCAGTTGCTGGCTCCACACCGAGTTGCAGCCTCCACACCCAGTTGCTGGCTCCACACCGAGTTGCAGCCTCCACACCCAGTTGCTGGCTCCACACCCAGTTGATGCCTCCACACCCAGTTGCTGGCTCCACACCGAGTTGCAGCCTCCACACCCAGTTGATGCCTCCACACCCAGTTGCTGGCTCCACACCCAGTTGCTGGCTCCACACCCAGTTGCTGGCTCCACATCCAGTTGCTGGCTCCACATCCAGTTGCAGCCTCCACACCCAGTTGATGCCTCCACACCCAGTTGCTGGCTCCACACCCAGTTGATGCCTCCACACCCAGTTGCTGGCTCCACACCCAGTTGCTGGCTCCACACCCAGTTGCTGGCTCCACACCCAGTTGCTGGCTCCACATCCAGTTGCTGGCTCCACACCCAGTTGCTGGCTCCACATCCAGTTGCTGGCTCCACACCCAGTTGATGCCTCCACACCCAGTTGCTGGCTCCACACCCAGTTGCTGGCTCCACATCCAGTTGCTGGCTCCACACCCAGTTGCTGGCTCCACATCCAGTTGCTGGCTCCACACCCAGTTGATGCCTCCACACCCAGTTGCTGGCTCCACACCCAGTTGCTGGCTCCACATCCAGTTGCTGGCTCCACACCCAGTTGCTGGCTCCACACCCAGTTGCTGGCTCCACACCCAGTTGCTGGCTCCACACCCACTGTCTGGCTCCACACCCAGTTGCTGGCTCCACACCTAGTTGCTGGCTCCACATCCAGTTGCTGGCTCCACACCCAGTTGCTGGCTCCACACCCACTGTCTGGCTCCACATCCAGTTGCTGGCTCCACACCCAGTTGCTGGCTCCACACCCAGTTGCTGGCTCCACACCCAGTTGCTGGCTCCACACCCACTGTCTGGCTCCACATCCAGTTGCTGGCTCCACACCCAGTTGCTGGCTCCACACCCAGTTGATGCCTCCACACTCAGTTGCTGGCTCCACACCCAGTTGCTGGCTCCACACCCAGTTGCTGGCTCCACACCCAGTTGCTGGCTCCACATCCAGTTGCTGGCTCCACATCCAGTTGCAGCCTCCACACCCAGTTGATGCCTCCACACCCAGTTGCTGGCTCCACACCCAGTTGCTGGCTCCACACCCAGTTGCTGGCTCCACACCCAGTTGCTGGCTCCACACCCAGTTGCTGGCTCCACATCCAGTTGCTGGCTCCACACCCAGTTGCTGGCTCCACATCCAGTTGCTGGCTCCACACCCAGTTGCTGGCTCCACACCCAGTTGCTGGCTCCACATCCAGTTGCTGGCTCCACACCCAGTTGATGCCTCCACACCCAGTTGCTGGCTCCACACCCAGTTGCTGGCTCCACACCCAGTTGCTGGCTCCACATCCAGTTGCTGGCTCCACACCCAGTTGCTGGCTCCACACCCAGTTGCTGGCTCCACATCCAGTTGCTGGCTCCACATCCAGTTGATGCCTCCACACCCAGTTGCTGGCTCCACACCCAGTTGCTGGCTCCACACCCAGTTGCTGGCTCCACATCCAGTTGCTGGCTCCACACCCAGTTGCTGGCCCCACACCCAGTTGATGCCTCCACACCCAGTTGATGCCTCCACATCCAGTTGCTGGCTCCACACCCAGTTGCTGGCTCCACACCCAGTTGCTGGCTCCACACCCAGTTGCTGGCTCCACACCCAGTTGCTGGCTCCACACCCAGTTGCTGGCTCCACACCCAGTTGCTGGCTCCACACCCAGTTGCTGGCTCCACACCCAGTTGCTGGCTCCACACCCACTGTCTGGCTCCACACCCAGTTGCTGGCTCCACACCCAGTTGCTGGCTCCACACCCAGTTGATGCCTCCACATCCAGTTGCTGGCTCCACACCCAGTTGCTGGCTCCACACCCAGTTGCTGGCTCCACACCCAGTTGCTGGCTCCACACCCAGTTGCTGGCTCCACACCCAGTTGCTGGCTCCACACCCAGTTGCTGGCTCCACACCCAGTTGCTGGCTCCACACCCAGTTGCTGGCTCCACACCCACTGTCTGGCTCCACATCCAGTTGCTTCCTCCACACCCAGTTGCTGGCTCCACACCCAGTTGCTGGCTCCACACCCAGTTGCTGGCTCCACACCCAGTTGCTGGCCCCACACCGAGTTGCAGCCTCCACACCCAGTTGATGCCTCCACACCCAGTTGCTGGCTCCACACCCAGTTGATGCCTCCACACCCAGTTGATGCCTCCACACCCAGTTGCTGGCTCCACACCCAGTTGATGCCTCCACACCCAGTTGCAGCCTCCACACCCAGTTGATGCCTCCACACCCAGTTGATGCCTCCACATCCAGTTGCTGGCTCCACACCCAGTTGATGCCTCCACACCCAGTTGCTGGCTCCACACCCAGTTGATGCCTCCACACCCAGTTGATGCCTCCACATCCAGTTGCTGGCTCCACACCCAGTTGATGCCTCCACACCCAGTTGATGCCTCCACACCCAGTTGATGCCTCCACACCCAGTTGCTGGCTCCACACCCAGTTGCTGGCTCCACACCCAGTTGATGCCTCCACACCCAGTTGATGCCTCCACACCCAGTTGATGCCTCCACATCCAGTTGCTGGCTCCACACCCAGTTGATGCCTCCACACCCAGTTGCTGGCTCCACACCCAGTTGCTGGCTCCACACCCAGTTGCTGGCTCCACACCCAGTTGCTGGCTCCACACCCAGTTGATGCCTCCACACCCAGTTGATGCCTCCACACCCAGTTGATGCCTCCACACCCAGTTGATGCCTCCACACCCAGTTGCTGGCTCCACACACAGTTGATGCCTCCACACCCAGTTGATGCCTCCACACCCAGTTGATGCCTCCACACCCAGTTGATGCCTCCACACCCAGTTGTTGGCTCCACACACAGTTGATGCCTCCACACCCAGTTGCTGGCTCCACACCCAGTTGATGCCTCCACACCCAGTTGATGCCTCCACATCCAGTTGCTGGCTCCACACCCAGTTGCTGGCTCCACACCCAGTTGATGCCTCCACACCCAGTTGCTGGCTCCACACCCAGTTGCTGGCTCCACACCCAGTTGCTGGCTCCACACCCAGTTGCTGGCTCCACACCCAGTTGCTGGCTCCACACCCAGTTGATGCCTCCACACCCAGCTGATGCCTCCACATCCAGTTTCTGGCTCCACACCCAGTTGCTGGCTCCACACCCAGTTGCTGGCTCCACACGCAGTTGCTGGCCCCACACCGAGTTGCTGGCTCCACACCCAGTTGCTGGCCCCACACCGAGTTGCTGCCTCCACACCCAGTTGCTGGCTCCACACCCAGTTGCTGGCTCCACACCCAGTTGCTGGCTCCACACCCAGTTGCTGGCCCCACACCGAGTTGCTGGCTCCACACCCAGTTGCTGGCCCCACACCGAGTTGCTGGCTCCACACCCAGTTGATGCCTCCACACCCAGTTGATGCCTCCACACCCAGTTGCTGGCTCCACACCCAGTTGCTGGCTCCACACCCAGTTGCTGGCCCCACACCGAGTTGCTGGCTCCACACCCAGTTGCTGGCCCTACACCGAGTTGCTGCCTCCACACCCAGTTGATGCCTCCACACCCAGTTGATGCCTCCACACCCAGTTGATGCCTCCACACCCAGTTGCTGGCTCCACACCCAGTTGATGCCTCCACACCCAGTTGCAGCCTCCACACCCACTTGATGCCTCCACACCCAGTTGATGCCTCCACACCCAGTTGATGCCTCCACATCCAGTTGCAGCCTCCACACCCAGTTGATGCCTCCACACCCAGTTGATGCCTCCACACCCAGTTGCTGGCTCCACACCCAGTTGATGCCTCCACACCCAGTTGATGCCTCCACACCCAGTTGCTGGCTCCACACCCAGTTGATGCCTCCACACCCAGTTGATGCCTCCACACCCAGTTGCTGGCTCCACACCCAGTTGATGCCTCCACACCCAGTTGCTGGCTCCACACCCAGTTGATGCCTCCACACCCAGTTGCTGGCTCCACACCCAGTTGCTGGCTCCACACCCAGTTGATGCCTCCACACCCAGTTGATGCCTCCACATCCAGTTGCTGGCTCCACACACAGTTGATGCCTCCACACCCAGTTGATGCCTCCACACCCAGTTGATGCCTCCACACCCAGTTGATGCCTCCACACCCAGTTGATGCCTCCACACCCAGTTGATGCCTCCACATCCAGTTGCTGGCTCCACACCCAGTTGCTGGCTCCACACCCAGTTGATGCCTCCACACCCAGTTGATGCCTCCACACCCAGTTGATGCCTCCACACCCAGTTGCTGGCTCCACACCGAGTTGCAGCCTCCTCACCCAGTTGATGCCTCCACACCCAGTTGCTGGCTCCACACCCAGTTGCTGGCTCCACACCCAGTTGATGCCTCCACACCCAGTTGATGCCTCCACATCCAGTTGCTGGCTCCACACCCAGTTGATGCCTCCACACCCAGTTGCTGGCTCCACACCCAGTTGATGCCTCCACACCCAGTTGATGCCTCCACACCCAGTTGCTGGCTCCACACCCAGTTGATGCCTCCACACCCAGTTGATGCCTCCACACCCAGTTGCTGGCTCCACACCCAGTTGATGCCTCCACACCCAGTTGCTGGCAGTTGCTTGGCCATGACCCAGCGTGTTTGCCCCCCCTCTATAGAACAATGAACAGTTTAACTCTCCCAACCGAGTTGAAATGGAAGGGGTCCCAGCGGTCGGGCAGGACTCCACAAACCTTGAGGTACCAACAACTGCTCCTAAAAGAGGTTTTTGCCGAGTATGCAATAAAAACACCGCCATAAACTCCAACGGTGGTGTTATCCGCTTTCACACCTTCAACGAGGTAAGATGCAGTGATTCCCACCAGCTTCCAATGGGAAGCAATGGCCAGCTGCCATTGACAGTTAGGGAAGAGACTCCCATTAACCTAATCTCATCTGAAAACCTCACCCAAGCGATCATAGCGACGTCTGCTAGAACATTACCACACATCCCAAAAGCAGCCCGCCCAAATGCAGCAGCCAAACTCTGTAATCTTCTGAAAAGTGTCAATGATGCCCCGAAAAACATTCAAGCGTGGCATAATGTCCTTTTGTTTGGCAATGTATGCCTCACCGTCCCTCCAAGGAGGGACAAATCACTTGCTTCCTCGGTCCTGAGGGCGATAAATGAATACCCAAGGAGGGACAACCTAGTTTGCCTGCCTCCCCGAGCAAAACACACCCACCGCAGAAATGGTAACAACAACAACATACCGGAAACGCACAAAATCAGAGAACAAATCACCAAGAAAATTGAAGAGGGAAATACCGCAAGTGCTATTAGAGTCCTCACCAGTGACGAGAAAATTGCTCTTCGAAACTCAGCCACAGCACAGGCCCTGCAAAGCAAGCACCCACCCAGAGCCCCTCAAGGCAACAACATCGTTCCGCCATCAGCTGACACCATTTCAGACCCATTAACCGTTGGTGAATCTGAGGTCTACAAAGCAGCCCTTTCTTTTCCACCTGGGTCAGCAGGCGGCTTTACAGGGTTAAAACCTCAACACATCAAGCAAATGTTAAATCCTGCGGTTGGTGATGCTGCACAAGATCTTCTTATGGAACTCACAAGGTTCGTCAACATGTGCCTGGCTGGTGATATACCTGAGGTCATCAGGCCTCTCTTTTTTGGTGCCTCCCTCTGTGCTCTCAAAAAGAAGGACGAAGGAATCAGGCCAATCGCGGTTGGCAACACTCTCCGATGCCTGACTGCCAAGGCTGCTACTAGGGTAGTCAGCCAGCAAGCGGCTGAATTGTTGAAACCAATCCAGCTAGGATTTGGAATCCCCCAAGGCTGTGAAGCGGCTGCCCATGCAGCACGAGCATACATCACCAACATTTCTGATGAAAAGGCCCTGCTCAAACTGGACTTTAAGAATGCCTTCAACATGGTCAGAAGAGATGCAGTACTTTGTGCCGTACATCGCCATTTCCGGCCCCTCTACCCGTTCATACTATCGTGCTACAGTGGTGAGTCAAAACTGCTCTTTGGTGAACATGAAATCAGATCATGTGAAGGTGTTCAGCAAGGTGATCCTCATGCTCCCCTTCTTTTCTGCTTAGTCTTAAAAGAAATCACCGAAAGCTTGTCCAGCGAGTTCAACATCTGCTTTTTGGATGATGGCACTATAGCTGGCACCGTAGACCATCACCATGAGGCAGATATCAGTAAAATAAGGGAGCAAGAAGTAAGCCTGGGTCTCGTCCTGAACCCTTCCAAGTGTGAAGTACTCTCTTCCAACCCAGACATCGTAGCTAGAATAAGGTCTGCCTTGCCTGGAGCCCATGTCATTAGGGCTGAGAACAGCACCCTCCTTGGAGCCCCCCTCGGGTCTAACGCCATTGAGGAGATCCTTGACAAGAAAATCGCAGACCTTAGGAAGATGGAAGACAGAATAGGTGACATCGATGCCCACGATGCTTTTTATCTCCTCACCAAATGCCTATCCCTTCCGAGGCTAACCTACTTTCTGAGGTGCGCCCCATCTTACGACAGCCGAAAGCTTGAAGAGTATGACTGCTTACTGAAGACCATGCTAGAAAAAGTTGTTAACCTTTCCCTCAACGAATGCCAGTGGAAACAAGCCACTCTTCCTGTTAGGCTCGGTGGCTTGGGTGTCCGCACCGCTACCCAAATTGCTGTCCCAGCCTTCCTGTCTTCCTCCTCAGCATCAGATGACCTGGTTAAGGAAATTCTACCTGACACCCTGAGTGATGTAGCGGAGATACAGGACCCCCACTACATGGAATGCGACTCGAAATAGGGTGCCATGGCGGACCCAGCACTCAGACCAGCCATGCCGAAAGCCAAGAAACAATCCAGTTGGGACAGTCCCATTGTAGACAAACAAGCCACAGCTTTGCTGGAGGCAGCAACAACCCCCAGTGATCGTGCACGCCTCACAGCTGTGCAGGCTCCCCATGCAGGGGACTTCCTTTTGGCAGTCCCTATGTCTGCGACAGGCACACGTCTTGATCCGCAGGAGCTCCGTATTGCAGTCGCTCTCCGTCTTGCTGCCCCTATCCACACTATTCATAGGTGTATTTGCGGCGAGGCAGATGCTGACGAATATGGATTGCATGGCCTGCACTGTGGAAAATCTGGTGGTTGGCACACTAGACACGACGAAGTCAATGACATCATTAATAGAAGCCTTGCCTTTGCTCAGTGTCCAGCGGAGAGAGAGCCCCACAACCTACTGAACCGTGACTCTGTTAGCTTTGCCGGCCGACCAGACGGAATCACACTGCGACCGTGGAAGGGTGGCAGACAGTTGGCATGGGACTATACTTGTGTATCCACCCTGGCAACCACATACATCAACCTCTCTGCCGGCACAGCAGGAGCCACGGCGACACGCAGAGAAAGAGACAAGTCAGCCAAGTACAGGCAATTAGATCATCGGTACAACTTCGTTCCAATTGGGTCTGAGACCCTAGGCCCATGGGGAGAGAGTGCAAGAAGGTTTCTTAAGGATCTTGGTTCCAAGCTCATTGACACCACAAGAGACCCTAAAGCAGCAAGTTTTCTCTTTCAGCGCCTCAGTGTCACGATCCAGAGGGGAAATGCTCGCTACATCCTCGGTTCCTGCCTGGCGTCGGAGGAGTTCGAGGAAATCTACAGCCTCTAGGAAGCGAACTTTTTTTTTTGTGTCCTCTTAATGTTAATTTTTTGTATAAAATCAGATATGTAACTGTATATCCTTGCATAATAAAGTGTACACCATAAAAAAGGGGGGTGGTAGGAGAACCGAACACTCTTACGTATTCACAGTTAAATGGCAAGTTTTTCCCTGAATGCTCTGTGTTCCCTTCTCTGAGGCTGTGGGTCCTTATAATTGCACCAGAGGTGGTACCCCCCTATATATATATAAATATATATATATGAAAAATGTACATATATATATATATATATATATATATATATATATATATATATATATATATATATATATATATATATATATATATATATATATATATATATATATATATATATATATATATATATATATATGCGAACAAGCCTGAATGGCCCCAGGACAATATGCAACTGAAAACTCACACCCCAGAAGTGACTCGAACCCATACTCCCAGAAGCAACGCAACTGGTATGTACAAGACGCCTTAATCCACTTGACCATCACGACCGGACATAATGAGGTGATAGCCGAGGCTATTTGAACCACCCCACCGCCGGCACTCGGATAGTAATCTTGGGCATAGCATTTTACCAAATCACCTCATTCTTTGGGGCACACGTGAGGAACACAAATGCGAACAAGCCTGAATGGTCCCCAGGACAATATGCAACTGAAAACTCACACCCCAGAAGTGACTCGAACCCATACTCCCAGAAGCAACGCAACTGGTATGTACAAGACGCCTTAATCCACTTGACCATCACGACCGGACATAATGAGGTGATAGCCGAGGCTATTTGAACCACCCCACCGCCGGCACTCAGATAGTAATCTTGGGCATAGCATTTTACCAAATCACCTCATTCTTTGGGGCACACGTGAGGAACACAAATGCGAACAAGCCTGAATGGTCCCCAGTTGAGTTTTCAGTTGCATATTGTCCTGGGGACCATTCAGGCTTGTTCGCATTTGTGTTCCTCACGTGTGCCCCAAAGAATGAGGTGATTTGGTAAAATGCTATGCCCAAGATTACTATCCGAGTGCCGGTGGTGGGGTGGTTCAAATAGCCTCGGCTATCACCTCATTATGTCCGGTCGTGATGGTCAAGTGGATTAAGGCGTCTTGTACATACCAGTTGCGTTGCTTCTGGGAGTATGGGTTCGAGTCACTTCTGGGGTGTGAGTTTTCAGTTGCATATTGTCCTGGGGACCATTCAGGCTTGTTCGCATTTGTGTTCCTCACGTGTGCCCCAAAGAATGAGGTGATTTGGTAAAATGCTATGCCCAAGATTACTATCCGAGTGCCGGCGGTGGGGTGGTTCAAATAGCCTCAGCTATCACCTCATTATGTCCGGTCGTGATGGTCAAGTGGATTAAGGCGTCTTGTACATACCAGTTGCGTTGCTTCTGGGAGTATGGGTTCGAGTCACTTCTGGGGTGTGAGTTTTCAGTTGCATATTGTCCTGGGGACCATTCAGGCTTGTTCGCATTTGTGTTCCTCACGTGTGCCCCAAAGAATGAGGTGATTTGGTAAAATGCTATGCCCAAGATTACTATCCGAGTGCCGGCGGTGGGGTGGTTCAAATAGCCTCGGCTATCACCTCATTATGTCCGGTCGTGATGGTCAAGTGGATTAAGGCGTCTTGTACATACCAGTTGCGTTGCTTCTGGGAGTATGGGTTCGAGTCACTTCTGGGGTGTGAGTTTTCAGTTGCATATTGTCCTGGGGACCATTCAGGCTTGATCGCATTTGTGTTCTTCACGTGTGCCCCAAAGAATGAGGTGATTTGGTAAAATGCTATGCCCAAGATTACTATCCGAGTGCCGGCGGTGGGGTGGTTCAAATAGCCTCGGCTATCACCTCATTATGTCCGGTCGTGATGGTCAAGTGGATTAAGGCGTCTTGTACATACCAGTTGCGTTGCTTCTGGGAGTATGGGTTCGAGTCACTTCTGGGGTGTGAGTTTTCAGTTATATATATATATATATATATATATATATATATATATATATATATATATATATATATATATATATATATATATATATATATATATATATATATATGACCGAAAAAGTAAGATTAATAATTCTAACACGAATTTTCTCAATCTTTCGTACAATACGCTTCACTGTTGGAGGTAAATCAAAAATCACTTCTCCAAAATTCATTTTTATTTCTAGTCTGACGCGACACGGGCGCGTTTCGTAAAACTTATTACATTTTCAAAGACTTCACAAATACACAACTGATTAGAACGTATCTCTGATTTTATATCTACATTTGAGTGAGGTGGTAAGGATGATGTGGCATTAACACATGATAGAACAGGAGGGGATATTAATAGGGTATTAAAAGTATCAACACAAGACAGAACAGAAACAATGGGTATTGAATAGAAGTGTTTGTAGAAAGCCTATTGGTCCATATTTCTTGATGCTTCTATATTGGAGCGGAGTCTTGAGGTGGGTAGAATATAGTTGTGCAATAATTGGCTGTTGATTGCTGGTGTTGACTTCTTGATGTGTAGTGCCTCGCAAACGTCAAGCCGCCTGCTATCGCTGTATCTATCGATGATTTCTGTGTTGTTTACTAGGATTTCTCTGGCGATGGTTTGGTTATGGGAAGAGATTATATGTTCCTTAATGGAGCCCTGTTGCTTATGCATCGTTAAACGCCTAGAAAGAGATGTTGTTGTCTTGCCTATATACTGGGTTTTTTGGAGCTTACAGTCCCCAAGTGGGCATTTGAAGGCATAGACGACATTAGTCTCTTTTAAAGCGTTCTGTTTTGTGTCTGGAGAGTTTCTCATGAGTAGGCTGGCCGTTTTTCTGGTTTTATAGTAAATCGTCAGTTGTATCCTCTGATTTTTGTCTGTAGGGATAACGTTTCTATTAACAATATCTTTCAGGACCCTTTCCTCCGTTTTATGAGCTGTGGAAAAGAAGTTCCTGTAAAATAGTCTAATAGGGGGTATAGGTGTTGTGTTAGTTGTCTCTTCAGAGGTTGCATGGCTTTTCACTTTCCTTCTTATGATGTCTTCGATGAAACCATTGGAGAAGCCGTTATTGACTAGGACCTGCCTTACCCTACAGAGTTCTTCGTCGACTTGCTTCCATTCTGAGCTGTGGCTGAGAGCACGGTCGACGTATGCGTTAACAACACTCCTCCTGTACCTGTCAGGGCAGTCGCTGTTGGCATTTAGGCACATTCCTATGTTTGTTTCCTTAGTGTAGACTGCAGTGTGGAAACCTCCGCCCTTTTCCATGACTGTTACATCTAGAAAAGGCAGCTTCCCATCCTTTTCCGTCTCGTAAGTGAAACGCAGCACGGAACTCTGCTCAAATGCCTCCTTCAGCTTCTGCAGATGTCTGACATCAGGTACCTGTGTAAAAATGTCGTCAACATACCTGCAGTATATGGCCGGTTTCAAGTTCATGTCGACTAAGACTTTTTGCTCGATGGTACCCATGTAGAAGTTTGCAAACAGGACACCTAGGGGAGAACCCATGGCGACCCCATCTACTTGCTTATACATGTGCCCATCCGGGCTCAAGAAGGGTGCCTCTTTAGTACAAGCTTGGAGTAGTTTCCAAGCTTGTGGACGAGACAATCGGAATGATAGCCGACAGAGTGTATCGTGATCCAGCCTGTACTCCTCTTGACATGCCAGAAAGTATTCTGAGGAAACTACTCCAAGCTTGTACTAAAGAGGCACCCTTCTTGAGCCCGGATGGGCACATGTATAAGCAAGTAGATGGGGTCGCCATGGGTTCTCCCCTAGGTGTCCTGTTTGCAAACTTCTACATGGGTACCATCGAGCAAAAAGTCTTAGTCGACATGAACTTGAAACCGGCCATATACTGCAGGTATGTTGACGACATTTTTACACAGGTACCTGATGTCAGACATCTGCAGAAGCTGAAGGAGGCATTTGAGCAGAGTTCCGTGCTGCGTTTCACTTACGAGACGGAAAAGGATGGGAAGCTGCCTTTTCTAGATGTAACAGTCATGGAAAAGGGCGGAGGTTTCCACACTGCAGTCTACACTAAGGAAACAAACATAGGAATGTGCCTAAATGCCAACAGCGACTGCCCTGACAGGTACAGGAGGAGTGTTGTTAACGCATACGTCGACCGTGCTCTCAGCCACAGCTCAGAATGGAAGCAAGTCGACGAAGAACTCTGTAGGGTAAGGCAGGTCCTAGTCAATAACGGCTTCTCCAATGGTTTCATCGAAGACATCATAAGAAGGAAAGTGAAAAGCCATGCAACCTCTGAAGAGACAACTAACACAACACCTATACCCCCTATTAGACTATTTTACAGGAACTTCTTTTCCACAGCTCATAAAACGGAGGAAAGGGTCCTGAAAGATATTGTTAATAGAAACGTTATCCCTACAGACAAAAATCAGAGGATACAACTGACGATTTACTATAAAACCAGAAAAACGGCCAGCCTACTCATGAGAAACTCTCCAGACACAAAACAGAACGCTTTAAAAGAGACTAATGTCGTCTATGCCTTCAAATGCCCACTTGGGGACTGTAAGCTCCAAAAAACCCAGTATATAGGCAAGACAACAACATCTCTTTCTAGGCGTTTAACGATGCATAAGCAACAGGGCTCCATTAAGGAACATATAATCTCTTCCCATAACCAAACCATCGCCAGAGAAATCCTAGTAAACAACACAGAAATCATCGATAGATACAGCGATAGCAGGCGACTTGACGTTTGCGAGGCACTACACATCAAGAAGTCAACACCAGCAATCAACAGCCAATTATTGCACAACTATATTCTACCCACCTCAAGACTCCGCTCCAATATAGAAGCATCAAGAAATATGGACCAATAGGCTTTCTACAAACACTTCTATTCAATACCCATTGTTTCTGTTCTGTCTTGTGTTGATACTTTTAATACCCTATTAATATCCCTTCCTGTTCTATCTTGTGTTAATGCCACATCATCCTTACCACCTCACTCAAATGTAGATATAAAATCAGAGATACGTTCTAATCAGTTGTGTATTTGTGAAGTCTTTGAAAATGTAATAAGTTTTACGAAACGCGCCCGTGTTGCGTCAGACTAGAAATAAAAATGAATTTTGGAGAAGTGATTTTTGATTTACCTCCAACAGTGAAGCGTAATGTACGAAAGATTGAGAAAATTCGTGTTAGAATTATTAATCTTACTTTTTCGGTCATATTTAATAATATATGTCTACAGGAAAGACTGCTACCAAAATATACTAATATATATATATATATATATGAATATGCAAACAAGCTTAGATGGCCCCCAAGCATATATGCGACTGAAAACTCCACACCCCAGAAGTCACTTAAACCGGGGGCAGCCACTAGCACAATGCAACTGGTGTATACGGTACTTGATCCACTCGACCATCCGTGACCGTACAAAAGACGATGCTAGCTGAGGCTATTTATTGATTTCATTGATTTCAGTCATTATTGTACATAATAACATAAATCAAAACTCACTATTTCTCTATAATTCTTACTATATAATTTGGGCTGTACGGTAGAGCGACGGTCTCGCTTTATGCAGATCGGCGTTCAATCCCCGACCATCCAGATGGTTGGGCACCATTCGTCTACCGTCCCATCTCAACTCCTTATCCTAACCCCTTCTCAGTACTATATTATCGTAATGCCATGGCGCTTGTAGTCCTGTAGTTTCCCTATCTTGCATTTTGAAATCCATATGACTATGACTATGAGAGTATGAAAAATGTATGAATTTGCAGTGATCTTTTACTTCAAGTAAACCATCTTATACCTCAATTCGAGTGCCGTACGGGTCCTCAAAATTGACCTTAGTGGTGAAGAGGAGCTCCCAGCTCCACACTCTCGTCTGCTCTCGGGAGAATCACGACACCTCTCCCACTGCCTCCAGTCGACAGGGTGGAGTACCTTATATCTTGCTGACTTTAAGGCATTGCCGGATCTTATAAGGTGATTCCCTTGGAGACGTCTCAGAGAGAGGTAATAGCAGATATAATGATAACTAGGGAGTGCATGGAGGAGAATTGAACGATGAGGAAATAGTAAAATAAAGGGTAAAATAGCCTATGAGCTATGAGGAAAAAAGAATAGTAGTAGGCTGAAAGGGAGAGGAAATAGAAAGCAGGGTATAGGAATAGGCAAAGGGAAAGGAGGGGGGGGGGGGGGGTGAAAGTGGGGGCAGGTTAAGGGGGGACACAGGAACCTTGTCGTGTAGTGCTCGCCAATTAGCACACCGGGTCTACGTGTGCTGAGTCCCTGGGCTGGAGACTGTCCCAGGCGTCCTCCATAATGACAATCTGAACTCACCTCCCGCACACAAATTGCTTTTGCTGGCTCCTGGGTGACGGATCGAGGCTGAGCTGCTGTTAATCAGACTGTCTAGCTTTCAGTGTGGAGTGAAGTGGAGGTGTGTGTGTGCGCGTGCGTGCGTGTGAGTGTGTGAGTGTGTGTGTGTGTGTGTGTGTGTGTGTGTGTGTGTGTGTGTGTGTGTGTGTTTGTGTGTGTGTGTGTGTGTGTGTGTGTGTGTGTGTGTGTGTGTGTGTGTGTGTGTGTGTGTGTGTGTGTGTGTGTGTGTGTGTGTGTGTGTGTGTGTGTGTGTGTGTGTTTGTGTGTGTGTGTGTGTGTGTACTCACCTAGTTGTACTCACCTAGTTGTGCTTGCGGGGGTTGAGCTCTGGCACTCTGGTCCCGCTACTCAACCGTCAATCAACAGGTCCTTTGTGTGTGTGTGTGTGTGTGTGTTTGTGTGTGTGTGTGCGTGTGTGTGTGTGTGTGTCTGTGTGTGTGTGTGTGTGTGTGTGTGTGTGTGTGTGTGTGTGTGTGTGTGTGTGTGTGTGTGTGTGTGTGTGTGTGTGTGTGTGTGTACTCACCTATTTGTACTCACCTATTTGTGCTTACGGGGGTTGAGCTTTGGCTCTTTGGTCCCGCCTCTCAACTGTCAATCAACTGGTGTACAGATTCCTGAGCCTACTGGGCTCTATCATATCTACATTTAAAACTGTGTATGGAGTCAGCCTCCACCACATCACTGCCTAATGCATTCCATCTGTTAACTACTCTGACACTGAAAAAGTTCCTTCTTACGTCCCTGTGGCTCATGTGGGTACTCAGTTTCCACCTGTGTTCCCTTGTTCGCGTCCCGCCAGTGTTGAATAGTTTATCCTTGTTTACCCGGTCGATTCCCCCTGAGGATTTTGTAGGTTGTGATCATGTCCCCCCCTTACTCTTCTGTCTTCCAGTGTCGTAAGGTGCATTTCTCGCAGCCTTTCCTCATAACTCATGCCTCTTAGTTCTGGGACTAGTCTAGTAGCATACCTTTGGACTTTTTCCAGCTTCGTCTTGTGCTTGACATGGTACGGGCTCCATGCTGGGGCCGCATACTCCAGGATTGGTCTTACATATGTGGTGTACAAGATTCTGAATGACTCCTTACACAGGTTCCTGAATGCTGTTCTGATGTTAGCCAGCCTCGCATATGGCGCAGACGTTATTCTCTTTATATGGGCTTCAGCAGACAGGTTAGGTGTGATATCAACTCCAAGATCTTTCTCTCTGTCTGTTTCATTAAGTACTTCATCTCCTATTCTGTATCCTGTGTCTGGCCTCCTGTTTCCACTCCCTAGTTTCATTACTCTGCATTTACTCGGGGTTGAACTTCACCAGCCATATGTTGGACCATTCACTCAGTCTGTCTAGGTCATCTTGTAGCCTCCTACTATCATCTTCTGTTTCAATCCTCCTCATAATTTTTGCATCGTCTGCAAACATTGAGAGGAACGAATCTATACCCTCTGAGAGATCATTTAAATATACCAGAAACAGTATAGGTCCAAGGACTGACCCCTGCGGGACTCCACTTGTAACGTCTCGCCAATCTGAGACCTCACTCCTCACACTGACTCGTTGTCTCCTGTTGCTTAGGTATTCCTTTATCCAATGGATTACCTTCCCTTTCGCTTCAGCCTGCATCTCCAACTTTCGCACTAGCCTCTTGTGTGGCACTGTATCAAAGGCTTTTTGACAATCTAAAAATATGCAGTCTGCCCACCTTTCTCTTTCTTGCCTTATTTTTTTTGCCTGGTCGTAGAATTCAAGTGTGAGGCAGGACCTGCCATCCCTGAGCCCATGTTGATGCTGTGTTACAAAGTTCCTTCGTTCCAGATGTTCAATTATCTTTTTCCGCACAATCTTCTCCATCAGCTTGCATGGTATGCAGGTTAGGGAAGCTGGCCTGTAGTTCAGTGCCTCCTGTCTATCCCCTTTCTTGTATATTGGGACTACGTTAGCTGCTTTCCAAATATCTGGCAGGTCCCCTGTTGCCAGTGATTTGTTATACACTATGGAGAGTGGTAGGCACAGTTCTTTTGCTCCTTCCTTTAGTATCCAAGGGGAGATTCCATCTGGGCCTATAGCCTTTGTCACATCCAACTCTCGTAAACACTTCCTTACTTCCCCGCTGGTAATCTCAAACTCTTCCAGTGGTTCCTGGTTAGCTATTCCCTCTCTTATATCTGGAATTTCTCCTTGCTCTACGGTGAAGACCTCCTGGAATTTCTTATTCAGTTCCTCACACTTCTTCCTTGTCATTTGTAGTGAATCCTTCTGCTCCTATCCTTAATTTCATAACCTGTTCCTTTACTGTTGTTTTCTCCTGATGTGGCTATGCAACAATTTAGGCTGAGTCTTTGCCTTGCTTGCGATGTCATTTTCGTATTGTCTTTCTGCCTCTCTTCTCATCCTGACATATTCATTCCTGGCATTCTGGTATCTTTCTCTGCTCTCCAGTGTCCTGTTATTCCTATAGTTTCTCCATGCCCTTTTACTTTGCTGCTTAGCTAGCCCACATCTCTGATTAAACCATGGGTTTCTCATCTTCATTTCTCTGTTTTCCTTTTGGACTGGGACAAACTTGTTTTCTGCGTCCTAGCACTTCTGCGTGATGTAATCCATCATATCTTGGGCCGTCTTTTCCCCTGAGCTCTGTTTCCCATGCTATGTCTGTTAGGAATTTTCTTATCACCTCATAGTTTCCCATTTGGTATGCTAACCTTTTGGGGTCGGTTTCCCTCCTCGAGTTCAATAACCCTTCTTCAATCAGGTACTCAAACACCAGTACACTGTGGTCGCTCATTCCTACTGGGTCCTCAAAACCGATTTCTCTTATGTCGGAGTCGTTCAGAGTGAAGACTAGCTCGAGTCTCGCTGGTTCATCATTGCCTCTCATCCTTGTGGGTTCTCTGACATGTTGGGTTAAAAGGTTTCTTGTCACCACCTCCAATAGTTTGGCTCTCCACGTATCCTCGCCTCCATGCGGTTCCTTGTTCTCCAAGTCAATCCGTCCGTGATTGAAGTCCCCCATGATGAGCAGGTGAGATCTACAGGCAGCAGAGGCTGCCCTCTCAATTATAGTGTTAACTGCCATGTTTTGTTTTCGTACTCTTGACTGGGTCTTCTGTCATTTGGTGGAGGGTTATATATTACTGCTACTACTATTCTTGGTCCTCCCATTGTCATGGTGCCTGCTATGTAGTCTCTGAACTCCTCACAGCCCGGGATGGCCATCTCCTTAAAACTCCATTCCTTTCTCATGAGTAGGGCCACTCCGCCACCTCCCCTACCTTCCCTCTCTTTCCTTATTACTGTGTAATCCTGGGGAAACACGGCATTCGTTATGATTCCAGAGAGTTTTGTTTCAGTGAGTCCGATTACATCTGGGTTCACTTCTTGTGCTCTTTCCCTTAGTTCACTTGCCTTGCTTGTGATCCCATCTATGTTCGAGTACATTACCCTGAAACTATCTCTCTTCTGCTTCTCCTCTAGGTGGGGGGGACCTGTAGCGTCTGGGGTGAGCCGGAGCTGGGAGGATCTGGTACAGGGAGACTGGTGGGGAAGGAGGGGCTTGGGGGGTGGGGCGAGGGTAGGGGGGTGGATGAGAGGGGAAGGGTTGGGGGGGTGAGAGGGAGAAGGGGGGGTTTGGGGGGGCAGTAAAGGGGGGAGGGTGTGGGGGGAAAAGGGAAGGAAGGGGAAAGAGGTGGGTGAGGAAGAGGGGAGGGTTTTGGGGAGTGGTGGAGAGGGAAAGGCTTAGGTGGGGTGGGGGAGAGTGGGGGGCTTAGGGGGGGGGGGAGAACAGAGGGCTTGTGGGTGGGAGAGACGGGAGGGCTTGTGGGTGGGAGAAACGGGAGGGCATGTGGGAGAAGGGAGGGCTTGAGGGATGGGGGAGAAGGGAGGTCCTGGGGTGAGGGGTGAGTGGGAGGAGGGGGGGGTGAGTGGGGGGTGGGTGCCTTAGGTGGGTACTAAGTGGAGGGCTGACAGGGGTTGGGGCAGGTAGGGTGTCTGTTGGGTAGAATGTGGAGGAGGTGCCGCACTCCCTGTGGCTATTGCACTGTTTGAGGAGGGTTCCCCACTCCCCTCTGGGATTGTAGGGATCGGGGTTGTGGCTCCCTGATTCCTTTCTCTCTCCCTTGTTATATCCCTCTGCAGGAATTCTTTTTTGAACTTCTCTACATTTGCTAGACCGCTCTTCCTTGCTAACAGTTCCTCTTTCGTAATTTCACTCATGAATACCACCTTTATCATTCGGCCTCTGTCCTTGTTGTACTTTCTAAGCCTGAAAACCTTTTCAACATTTTGTTCAGTTCCCTCCATCCTTACCTCTTTAAGGATCTCGGTAGCTATATTCTTGTCCTTGTCTCTCCGCTCCTCTGGTCTGGTCCCTGTTTGCTCTTTAATGCCTGCTACTACTACCGCTCTTTTTCTCTCTATCAGCCGGCTAGTACATCTAGCTGCTTCCTGAGAGGAAGCCACTTCCATGGCAACTTCCTTAACTGCAGACCTAGCTTCAGGGCTCTTTTTTAAGCATTTCAGCAAATGAGAGCTCAGGTGTGGAGGTCCCCTCCACAGTAGCATTCCTGTCTCCCTGAGGCACGGCTTGTATCTGGTATTGTGGAGAAGTTTTCTTCAGGCATCTTATCTCCTCCTTTGCTGCCCATAGTTCATCCTGCAGGTTGGCAACTGTCTCCCTCATTACCCTCAGTCCTTCACTGAATTCATCCCACATTTGCTGGAATGCTCCTTTCATCCAGGCTTCCTGTTCCACCCCTTCCTCTGAATTTGTTCCAGTCGCGTTTGTCACCCAGAGTTCGTGTCCTTTCCATGTTTTCCCTATGAGAGAGAGACAGAGGGAGGGAGAGGGGGAAAAGAGACAGAGAGAGAGAGAGAGAGAGAGAGAGAGAGAGAGAGAGAGAGAGAGAGAGAGAGAGAGAGAGAGAGACAAAGAGAGAGAGGGGGAGAGGATAGAGGGGGGAGAGAAAGAGAGAGAGAGAGAGAGAGAGAGAGAGAGAGAGAGAGAGAGAGAGAGAGAGAGAGAGAGAGAGAGAGAGAGAGAGAGAGAGGAGAGAGAGAGAGAGAGAGAGAGAGAGAGAGAGAGAGAGAGAGAGAGAGAGAGAGAGAGAGAGAGAGAGAGAGAGAGAGAGAGAGAGAGAGAGAGAGAGAGAGAGAGAGAGAGAGAGAGAGAGAGAGAGAGAGAGAGAGAGAGAGAGAGAGAGAGAGAGAGAGAGAGAGAGAGAGAGAGAGAGAGAGAGAGAGAGAGAGAGAGAGAGAGAGAGAGAGAGAGAGAGAGAGAGAGAGAGAGAGAGAGAGAGAGAGAGAGAGAGAGAGAGAGAGAGAGAGAGAGAGAGAGAGAGAGGGAGAGAGAGAGAGAGAGAGAGAGAGAGAGAGAGAGAGAGAGAGAGAGAGAGAGAGAGGGGCGGGGGGAAAGAGAGAGGTGTGTCTGAGTGTGTATTGGGGGGGGGGGAATTAGAGTGGGAAGGTTATGGCAGGGTGTGGACCATAACATGTGTGTGTGTGTGTGTGTGTGTGTGTGTGTGTGTGTGTGTGTGTGTGTGTGTGTGTGTACTCACCTAGTTGTACTCACCTAGTTGTGCTTGCGGGGGTTGAGCTCTGGCTCTTTGGTCCTGCCTCTCAACCGTCAATCAACAGGTGTACAGGTTCCTGAGCCTATTGGGCTCTATCATATCTACACTTGAAACTGTGTATGGAGTCAGCCTCCACCACATTGCTTCCTAATGCATTCCATTTGTCAACCACTCTGACACTAAAAAAGTTCTTTCTAATATCTCTGTGGCCCATTTGGGCACTCAGTTTCCACCTGTGTCCCCTAGTGCGTGTGCCCCTTGTGTTAAATAGCCTGTCTTTATCAACCCTGTCGATTCCCTTGAGAATCTTGAATGTGGTGATCATGTTCCCCCTAACTCTTCTGTCTTCCAACGAAGTGAGGTTCAATTCCCGTAGTCTCTCCTCGTAGCTCATACCTCTCAGCTCGGGTACTAGTCTGGTGGCAAACCTTTGAACCTTTTCCAGTTTAGCCTTATGCTTGACTAGATATGGACTCCACGCTGGAGCCGCATACTCCAGGATTGGTCTGACATATGTGGTATATAATGTTCTGAAAGATTCCTTACACAAGTTTCTAAAGGCCGTTCTTATGTTAGCCAACCTGGCATATGCTGCTGATGTTATCCTCTTGATATGAGCTTCAGGGGACAGGTCTGGCGTGATATCAACACCCAGGTCTTTCTCTCTCTCTGACTCTTGAAGTATTTCATCTCCCAAGTGATACCTTGTATCTGGTCTCCTGCTTCCTACTCCTATCTTCATTACATTACATTTGCTTGGGTTAAACTCTAACATCCATTTGTTCGACCATTCCTGCAGCTTGTCCAGGTCTTCTTGAAGCCTCAAGCTGTCCTCCTCTGTCTTAATCCTTCTCATAATTTTGGCGTCGTCAGCAAACATTGAGAGTAATGAGTCTATACCCTCTGGGAGATCATTTACGTCAGGGGTCTCCAAACTATGGCCCGCGGGCCACATAATTTCATCCGGCCCTCCAAACAAATCCCTGTGTGGTGGCCTTGAAAAAATAATTATCGTACGAATGGCATCGCAGAATTATTCAAAGCTGGGGCTTCTGACTGGTGGCGCTCAACCCGAGTCAGTTTTCCTCTCTCTCGATAGTGTGACGCACAGATACTAATACTGGTAGGTATGTGTTGTGCATTACAACCAATCAGTTGTGTATAACTGTATATTGTGGGGATGGAGGGCGAGTGGGGCTTCGCTGCTTCCGTTTCAGGGAGCACAAACACTGTACAATATTCTTTTCTCTGTACTTTGACAATGCCTTTATCTTAGTTATACAAAATAGCAATAATACTTTTGTAGCCAAAAATATTTCATGTTTAAAGTAGTTAAAATGGTAACCATTAAGTTTATCAACGAAAGCTGTTGCCATAATATTTACCACTTTATAATAATATGCTATGCTTTTTAACACCACATACAAGCTGTTGTTTTCCTGTAGAATTTATTTCATTTATTTTACCCTTATGTTTTCAGATAAGGAAAAGATAAAGAAAAGAAAAGTGGACAGTGAGTGCCGTCGGTTCAATGACGAATGGAAGATAAAGTACTTTTTTGTGATAGCAAATGATAAAGCTTTATGTATAATATGTAGAGACAGTGTTGCTGTTCTGAAGGAATACAATATTCGTCCGCACTATGAATCTAAACATGGCTCAAGTTATTCTCACATCACAGGAGCAGAACGCACTAAAAAGTTTGAATCATTTCAGCACAGTCTGCATTCTCAACAAGCTGTTTTCAGAAAGAAAAAATCTGAAAATGAAAATTCAACTAGAGCCAGTTACAAAGTTGCCTATGTGTTGGCTAAAACAGGAAAACCTTTCACTGATGGTAGTATCATAAAAGAGTGTATAGTGGAAGCAGCAGGAGAGGTATGTCCAGAAAAAGTAAACCTCTTCAAAATGATAAGTCTTGGGTCAAATACTGTTGCTCGTAGAATTGAAGATTTAGGAGGCGACATAATTCGGCAAATAAAGGAAAAAACAAAAAGATTTTGTTGGTATTCTCTTGCGTTGGATGAATCAACTGATGTGTGTGATACTTCTCAGCTCTTAGTATTCATTCGTGGTGTTGATAGTGAATTTAATGTGAGCCAAAAATTAGCATCAGTTCACAGCATGCTCACCACAACAACTGGAGAGGACATTTTCAATGAAGTAAGTAAAACTATGACAGAATATAACCTGGAATGGAAACAAGTGCAGTGTGTGACAATTGATGGAGGAAAGAATATGTCTGGGACAAAGAAGGGTTTGGTTGGGCAAATTACAACAGCTTGTGAGGTTGGAGGATTCTCAAAACCCATTTTTCTGCATTGCCTTATCCATCAACAAGCATTGTGCCTAAAATATGTTGATATGTCTTGTGTCATGAAACCTGTTGTTTCTGTGGTTAATTTCATTAGATCTCATGCACTCAACCATCGCCAGTTCCGTGATTTCTTGAAAGAAATTGATGCGGAGTTTGTTAACTTGCCTTATTATACAGCAGTTAGATGGCTTAGTTGTGGAAAGGTTTTGCTGCATTTCTTTGAGCTCAGATTAGAAATTGATTTATTTCTCACAGAGAAAAATAAACCTCAGCCATTATTATCAGAATGTGAATGGATTTGGAAATTGGCATTTTTTGCAGATATGACAGGTCATATGAATATGACAGGTCATATGAATAACTTGAATCTGAAATTGCAAGGCAAAACAAATTTGATCAGTGACTACTTTGTTCATGTCAAGGCATTCAGAGCAAAACTTGCGCTACTTGAAGGCCAGATGAAGGTTAAGAATTTTGCTCATTTTCCATGTTGTGAAAAATTTCATGCAGAAAGTAAAGTTGAATTTCCTTTTTCATTTGCAAATGAAATAATTTCAGATTTGAAAAAAACAGTTTCAGAAGCGATTTGCTGACCTTGATGCCATAGCAAATGAAATCAGGCTCTTTCATAATCCAATGTTGAAAATCTTCCAACTCAATTTCAAATGGAAATTATTGATCTCCAGGCAGATGACAGACTGAAAGATAAGTATAGAGAAGGAAATCTGATTGAGTTTTATAAATGCCTGCAGCCAGATCAGTTTCCAAATTTGATAAAGTTTGCTTGTAGTTTTGTGTCCATTTTTGGTTCAACATACTTGTGTGAACAAACTTTTTCCAAAATGAAGTATGTGAAATCTAACTATCGAGCAAATTTGTCTGATGATCACTTGAAATCAATTCTTACAATTGGCTCATCTAATCTGGAACCTGATTTTAATGAAATTTTGAAGTCAAAACGACAGTATCATTCGTCACACTAATTTGGTTGCATAAAACTAAAGGCAGGAATCTATTTAGTTTACCCTGATTTTTTCCAAAAAGATATGTTTTAATTTTTCCATGTTTATACTTTAATATTTGAGGAAATTAAATTACTGGCACTGATTTGTTTTTTGTTTTTTTTTTCCATTTTTTATTCCTCCGGCCCGCATAAATATGGGAAATATATAATGTGGCGCTTACATTGACAAGTTTGGAGACCCCTGATTTACGTATATCAGACACAGGATAGGTCCAAGC